>NC_057809.1:119245356-119545356 GCF_018294505.1 Triticum aestivum | reverse complement strand
AACGTCTCCTTCTTCTCGATCCAGCAAGGGGGAAGGAGAGGTTGTTGGAAATATGCCCTAGAGGCAATAATAAAAGTATTATTATTATATTTCTTTGTTCATGATAATAGTCTTTTATTCATGCTATAACTGTATTATCCGGAAATCGTAATACACGTGTGAATACATAGACCACAATATGTCCCTAGTGAGCCTCTAGTTGACTAGCTCGTTGTGATCAACAGATAGTCATGGTTTCCTGGCTATGGACATTGGATGTCGTTGATAACGGGATCACATCATTAGGAGAATGATGTGATGGACAAGACCCAATCCTAAGCATAGCACAAAGGTCGGTTAGTTCGTTTGCTAGAGCTTTTCCAATGTCAAGTATCTCTTCCTTAGACCATGAGACCGTAGGAATGCTTTGGGTGTACCAAACGTCACAACGTAACTGGGTGATTATAAAGGTGCACTACAGGTATCTCCGAAAGTGTCTGTTGGGTTGACATGGATCGAGACTGGGATTTGTCACTCCGTATGACGGAGAGGTATCTCTGGGCCCACTCGGTAATGCATCATCATAATGAGCTCAAGGTGACCAAGTGTTTGGTCACGGGATCATGCATTACGGTACGAGTAAAGTGACTTGCCGGTAACGAGACTGAACGAGGTATTGGGATACCGACGATCGAGTCTCGGGCAAGTAACGTACCGATTGACAAAGGGAATTGTATACGGGGTTTGATCGAATCCTCGACATCGTAGTTCATCCGATCACATCATCGAGGAGCATGTGGGAGCCAACATGGGTATCCAGATCCCGCTGTTGGTTATTGACCGGAGAGTCTTGGTCATGTCTGCATGTCTCCCGAACCCGTAGGGTCTACACACTTAAGGTTCGGTGACGCTAGGGTTATCAGGAAGACAAGTATGTGATTACCGAATGTTGTTCGGAGTCCCGGATGAGATCCCGGACGTCGCGGGGAGTCCCGGAATGGTCCGGAGGTAAAGTTTTATATATGGGAAGTTGTTAAACGGGCACCGGAAAGTTTCGGGGTCATAGCGATATTGTACCGGGACCACCGGAAAGGTTCCGGGGGTCCACCGGGAGGGACCACCCCTCCCGGGGGGCCACTTGGGCTGTGTAGGGATAGCAGCCAGCCCCTAGTGGGCTTGGCGTGCCCCCCCTTTGGGCCCATGCGCCTAGGGTTGGGGGGGGGGGGAAACCCTAAAGGGGGCGCACCCCCCTTGCTTGGGGGGCAAGCCCCCCACCCTTTGGCCGCCGCCCCCCTCTAGGGTTTCCCCTAGAGGGCCGGCCCCCTTGTCCCTCTCCTCCTATATATAGAGGGGTGAGGGGAGGGCTGCAACAACACAACTCAAGGTGCAGCCCCTCCCCTCCCCAACACCTCTCCTCCTCCGTACGTGCTTGGCGAAGCCCTGTCGGAGTACTGCTGCACTAACTGCACCACGCCGTCGTGCTGCCGTTGGAGCTGCCTTCCTCAACCTCTCCTTCCTCCTTGCTGGATCAAGACGGAGGAGACGTCCATCGTCCCGTATGTGTGTTGAACGCGGAGGTGATGTCCGTTCAGCACTTGGTCATCGGTGATCCGAATCACGACGAGTACGACTCCATCATCACCATCCCCTTGAACGCTTCCGCACTCGATCTACAAGTGGTATGTAGATGCAAACTCTTCCTTTGACTCGTTGCTTAGATGAACTCATAGATGGATCTTGGTGAAACCGTAGGAAAAATTTTAATTTTCTGCAACGTTCCCCAACAGTGGCATCATGAGCTAGGTCTATGCGTAGTTCTCTTTGCACGAGTAGAACACAATTTTGTTGTGGGCATGGATCTTTTCAACTTGCTTGCCACTACTAGTCTTATCTTGCTTCAGCGGTATTGTGGGATGAAGCGGCCCGGACCAACCTTACACGTACGCTTACGTGAGACCGGTTCCACCGACTAACATGCACTAGTTGCATAAGGTGGCTGGCGGGTGTCTGTCTCTCCCACTTTAGTTGAAGTGGATTCGATGAAAAGGGTCCTTATGAAGGGTAAATAGAAGTTGACAAGATCACGTTGTGGTTATTCGTAGGTAAGAAAACGTTCTTGCTAGAACCCAATTGCAGCCACGTAAAAGATGCAACAACAATTAGAGGACGTCTAACTTGTTTTTGCAGCAATTGTCATGTGATGTGATATGGCCAGAAGTTGTGATGAATGATGAATGATATATTGTGATGTATGAGATCATGTTCTTGTAATAGGGATCACGACTTGCATGTCGATGAGTATGACAACCGGCAGGAGCCATAGGAGTTGTCTTTATTTTTGTATGACCTGCGTGTCATTGAAGAACGCCATGTAAACTACTTTACTTTATTGCTAAACGCGTTAGTCATAGAAGTAGAAGTAGTCGTTGGCGTGACAACTTCATGAAGACACAATGATGGAGATCATGATGATGGAGATCATGGTGTCATGCCGGTGACAAGATGATCATGGAGCCCCGAAGATGAAGATCAAAGGAGCTATATGATATTGGCCATATCATGTCACTACTTTATATAATTGCATGTGATGTTTATTATGTTTTATGCATCTTGTTTACTTAGAACGACGGTAGTAAATAAGATGATCCCTTACAACAATTTCAAGAAGTGTTCTCCCCTAACTGTGCACCGCTGCTACAGTTCGTCGTTTCGAAGCACCACATGATGATCGGGTGTGATAGATCCTTACGTTCACATACAACGGGTGTAAGACAGTTTTACACAGCAAAAACACTTAGGGTTAACTTGACGAGCCTAGCATGTACCGACATGGCCTCGGAACACGGAGACCGAAAGGTCAAACACGAGTCGTATAGAAGATACGATCAACATGAGAATGTTCACCGACGATGACTAGTCCGTCTCACGTGATGATCGGACACGGCCTAGTCGACTCGGATCGTGTATCACTTAGATGACTAGAGGGATGTCAAATCTGAGTGGGAGTTCATTCAATAATTTGATTAGATGAACTTAATTATCATGAACTTAGTCTAAAACCTTTTGCAAATATGTCTTGTAGATCAAATGGCCAACGCTCATGTCAACTTGAACTTCAACGCGTTCCTAGAGAAAACCAAGCTGAAAGATGATGGCAGCAACTATACGGACTGGGTCCGGAACCTGAGGATCATCCTCATAGCTGCCAGGAAACAATATGTCCTAGAAGGACCGCTAGGTGACGCTCCCGTCCCAGAGAACCAAGCCATTATGAATGCTTGGCAGTCTCGTGCTGATGATTACTCCCTCGTTCAGTGCGGCATGCTTTACAGCTTAGAACTGGGGCTCCAAAAGCGTTTTGAGCATCACGGAGCATATGAGATGTTCGAGGAGCTGAAACTAGTTTTCCAAGCTCACGCCCGGGTCGAGAGATATGACATCTCCGACAAGTTCTATAGTTGTAAGATGGAGGAAAATAGTTCTGTCAGTGAGCACATACTCAAGATGTCTGGGTTGCACAACTGTATGACCCAGCTAAATATTAACCTCCCTGATGAGGCAGTCATTGACAGAATCCTTCAGTCGCTCCCACCAAGCTACAAGAGCTTTGTGATGAACTACAATATGCAGGGGATGGTAAAGACCATTCCTGAAGTATTTTCTATGCTGAAGTCAGCAGAGGTTGAAATCAAGAAAGAACATCAAGTGTTGATGGTCAATAAGACCACTAAGTTCAAGAAGGGCAAGGGTAAGAAGAACTTCAAGAAGGACGGCAAAGAGGTTGCCGCGCCCGGTAAGCCAGTTGCCGGGAAGAAGTCAAAGAATGGACCCAAGCCTGAGACTGAGTGCTTTTATTGCAAGGGGAAGGGTCACTGGAAGCGGAACTGCCCCAAATACTTAGCGGATAAGAAGGCCGGCAACACTAAAGGTATATTTGATATACATGTAATTGATGTGTACCTTACCAGTACTCGTAGTAACTCCTGGGTATTTGATACCGGTGCCGTTGCTCATATTTGTAACTCACAGCAGGAGCTGCGGAATAAGCGGAGACTGGCGAAGGACGAGGTGACGATGCGCGTCGGGAATGGTTCCAGAGTCGATGTGATCGCCGTCGGCACGCTACCTCTACATTTACCCACGGGATTAGTTTTGAACCTTAATAATTGTTATTTAGTGCCAAGTTTGAGCATGAACATTGTATCTGGATCTCGTTTAATACGAGATGGCTACTCATTTAAGTCTGAGAATAATGGTTGTTCGATTTATATGAGAGATATGTTTTATGGTCATGCTCCGATGGTCAATGGTTTATTCTTAATGAATCTCGAACGTAGTGCTACACATATTCATAGCGTGAATACCAAAAGATGTAAAGTTGATAACGATAGTCCCACATACTTGTGGCACTGCCGCCTTGGTCACATTGGTGTCAAGCGCATGAAGAAACTCCATGCTGATGGACTTTTGGAGTCTCTCGATTATGAAACGTTTGACACATGCGAACCATGCCTCATGGGCAAGATGACCAAGACTCCGTTCTCCGGAACAATGGAGCGAGCAACCAACTTGTTGGAAATCATACATACCGATGTGTGCGGTCCAATGAGTGTTGAGGCTCGCGGAGGATATCGTTATGTTCTCACTCTCACAGATGACTTGAGTAGATATGGGTATGTCTACTTGATGAAACACAAGTCTGAGACCTTTGAAAAGTTCAAGGAATTTCAGAATGAGGTAGAGAATCAACGTGACCGAAAGATAAAATTCCTACGATCAGATCGTGGAGGAGAATACTTAAGTCACGAATTTGGTACACACTTAAGGAAATGTGGAATCGTTTCACAACTCACGCCGCCTGGAACACCTCAGCGTAACGGTGTGTCCGAACGTCGTAATCGCACTCTATTGGATATGGTGCGGTCTATGATGTCTCTTACCGATTTACCGCTATCATTTTGGGGATACGCTCTAGAGACAGCTACATTCACTTTAAATAGGGCACCGTCTAAATCCGTTGAGACGACACCGTATGAATTATGGTTTGGGAAGAAACCTAAGCTGTCGTTTCTGAAAGTTTGGGGATGCGATGCTTATGTCAAGAAACTTCAACCTGAGAAGCTCGAACCCAAGTCGGAAAAATGCGTCTTCATAGGATACCCTAAGGAAACCATTGGGTATACCTTCTACTTAAGATCCGAGGGCAAGATCTTTGTCGCTAAGAACGGATCCTTTCTGGAAAAAGAGTTTCTCTCGAAAGAAGTAAGTGGGAGGAAAGTAGAACTCGATGAAGTACTACCTCTTGAGCGGGACAGTAGTGCAGCTCAGGAAGATGTTCCTGTGATGCCTACACCAACTGAAGAGGAAAATAATGATGATGATCAAGGTACTTCGGATCAAGTTGCTACTGAACTTCGTAGGTCCACAAGGACACGTTCCGCACCAGAGTGGTACGGCAACCCTGTCCTGGAAATCATGTTGTTAGACAACGGTGAACCTTCGAACTATGAAGAAGCAATGGCGGGCCCAGATTCCAACAAATGGCTAGAAGCCATGAAATCCGAGATAGAATCCATGTATGAAAACAAAGTATGGACTTTGACTGACTTGCCCGATGATCGGCGAGCGATAGAAAACAAATGGATCTTTAAGAAGAAGACGGACGCGGATGGTAATGTCACCATCTATAAAGCTCGACTTGTCGCTAAGGGTTATCGGCAAGTTCAAGGGATTGACTACGATGAGACTTTCTCTCCCGTAGCGAAGCTTAAGTCCGTCCGAATCATGTTAGCAATTGCCGCATACTATGATTATGAGATATGGCAGATGGACGTCAAAACGGCATTCCTTAACGGGCATCTTAAGGAAGAGCTGTATATGATACAACCGG
Organism: Triticum aestivum; assembly: GCF_018294505.1. Lineage (NCBI taxonomy): Eukaryota > Viridiplantae > Streptophyta > Magnoliopsida > Poales > Poaceae > Triticum > Triticum aestivum. The sequence continues at coordinate 119,539,487 of NC_057809.1, read as the reverse complement.
AAGGTTTTGTCGATCCTAAGAACGCTAACAAAGTATGCAAGCTCCAGCGATCCATTTATGGGCTGGTGCAAGCATCTCGGAGTTGGAATATTCGCTTTGATGAGATGATCAAAGCGTTTGGGTTTATGCAGACTTATGGAGAAGCCTGCGTTTACAAGAAAGTGAGTGGGAGCTCTGTAGCATTTCTCATATTATATGTAGATGACATACTTTTGATGGGAAATGATATAGAATTCTTGGACAGCATTAAGGCCTACTTGAATAAGTGTTTTTCAATGAAGGACCTTGGAGAAGCTGCTTATATATTAGGCATCAAGATCTGTAGAAATAGATCGAGACGCCTCATAGGTCTTTCACAAAGCACATACCTTGATAAGATTTTGAAGAAGTTCAAAATGGATCAGTCTAAGAAGGGGTTCTTGCCTGTATTGCAAGGTGTGAGATTGAGCTCGGCTCAATGCCCGACCACGGCAAAAGATAAAGAAGAGATGAGTGTCATCCCCTATGCTTCAGCCATAGGATCTATTATGTATGCCATGCTGTGTACCAGACCTGATGTAAACCTTGCCGTAAGTTTGGTAGGAAGATACCAAAGTAATCCCGGCAAGGAACACTGGACAGCGGTCAAGAATATCCTAAAGTACCTGAAAAGGACGAAGGACATGTTTCTCGTTTATGGAGGTGACGAAGAGCTCGTCGTAAAGGGTTACGTCGACGCTAGCTTCGACACAGATCTGGATGACTCTAAGTCACAAACCGGATACGTGTATATGTTGAATGGTGGAGCAGTAAGCTGGTGCAGCTGCAAGCAGAGCGTCGTGGCGGGATCTACATGTGAAGCGGAGTACATGGCAGCCTCGGAGGCAGCGCATGAAGCTATTTGGGTGAAGGAGTTCATCACCGACCTAGGAGTCATACCCAATGCGTCGGGGCCGATCAAACTTTTCTGTGACAATACTGGAGCTATTGCCCTTGCGAAGGAGCCCAGATTTCACAAGAAGACCAGGCACATCAAGCGTCGTTTCAACTCCATCCGTGAGAATGTTCAAGATGGAGACATAGAAATTTGCAAAGTACATACGGATCTGAATGTCGCAGATCCGTTGACTAAACCTCTCTCGCGAGCGAAACATGATCAACACCAGAACTCTATGGGTGTTCGATTCATCACAATGTAACTAGATTATTGACTCTAGTGCAAGTGGGAGACTGTTGGAAATATGCCCTAGAGGCAATAATAAAAGTATTATTATTATATTTCTTTGTTCATGATAATAGTCTTTTATTCATGCTATAACTGTATTATCCGGAAATCGTAATACACGTGTGAATACATAGACCACAATATGTCCCTAGTGAGCCTCTAGTTGACTAGCTCGTTGTGATCAACAGATAGTCATGGTTTCCTGGCTATGGACATTGGATGTCGTTGATAACGGGATCACATCATTAGGAGAATGATGTGATGGACAAGACCCAATCCTAAGCATAGCACAAAGGTCGGTTAGTTCGTTTGCTAGAGCTTTTCCAATGTCAAGTATCTCTTCCTTAGACCATGAGATCGTGTAACTCCTGGATACCGTAGGAGTGCTTTGGGTGTACCAAACGTCACAACGTAACTGGGTGATTATAAAGGTGCACTACAGGTATCTCCGAAAGTGTCTGTTGGGTTGACACGGATCGAGACTGGGATTTGTCACTCCGTATGACGGAGAGGTATCTCTGGGCCCACTCGGTAATGCATCATCATAATGAGCTCAAGGTGACCAAGTGTTTGGTCACGGGATCATGCATTACGGTACGAGTAAAGTGACTTGCCAGTAACGAGACTGAACGAGGTATTGGGATACCGACGATCGAGTCTCGGGGAAGTAATGTACCGATTGACAAAGGGAATTGTATACGGGGTTTGATCGAATCCTCGACATCGTGGTTCATCCGATGACATCATCGAGGAGCATGTGGGAGCCAACATGGGTATCCAGATCCCGCTGTTGGTTATTGACCGGAGAGTCTTGGTCATGTCTGCATGTCTCCCGAACCCGTAGGGTCTACACACTTAAGGTTCGGTGACGCTAGGGTTATCAGGAAGACAAGTATGTGATTACCGAATGTTGTTCGGAGTCCCGGATGAGATCCCGGACGTCGCGAGGAGTCCCGGAATGGTCCAGAGGTAAAGTTTTATATATGGGAAGTTGTTAAACGGGCACCGGAAAGTTTCGGGGTCATACCGGTATTGTATCGGGACCACCGGAAAGGTTCCGGGGGTCCACCGGGAGGGACCATCCCTCCCGGGGGGCCACTTGGGCTGCGTAGGGATAGCAGCCAGCCCCTAGTGGGCTTGGCGCGCCCCCCCTTTGGGCCCATGCGCCTAGGGTTGGGGGGGAAACCCTAAAGGGGGCGCACCCCCCTTGCTTGGGGGGCAAGCCCCCCACCCTTTGGCCACCGCCCCCCTCTAGGGTTTCCCCTAGAGGGCCGGCCCCCTTGCCCCTCTCCTCCTATATATAGAGGGGTGAGGGGAGGGCTGCAACAACACAACTCAAGGCGCAGCCCCTCCCCTCCCCAACACCTCTCCTCCTCCGTACGTGCTTGGCGAAGCCCTGTTGGAGTACTGCTGCACTAACTGCACCACGCCGTCGTGCTGCCGTTGGAGCTGCCTTCCTCAACCTCTCCTTCCTCCTTGCTGGATCAAGACGGAGGAGACGTCCATCGTCCCGTACATGTGTTAAACGCGGAGGTGCTGTCCGTTCAGCACTTGGTCATCGGTGATCCGAATCACGACGAGTACGACTCCATCATCACCATCCCCTTGAACGCTTCCGCACTCGATCTACAAGTGGTATGTAGATGCAAACTCTTCCCTTTGACTCGTTGCTTAGATGAACTCATAGATGGATCTTGGCGAAACCGTAGGAAAATTTTTAATTTTCTGCAACGTTCCCCAACAGAGGTTGAGGAAGATGGCTCCAACAGCAGCACGACAGCGTGGTGGTGGTGGAGCTGCAGTACTCCGGCAGAGCTTTGCCAAGCACTATGGAGGAGGAGGATGTGTTGGAGAGGGAGAGGGAGGCACCAAAGGCGTGGATTGAGAGTCCCTTCTTCCCCCAGTATATATAGGGAGCCTAGGGGAGCGCCGGCCCTAGGAGATCCAATCTCCTAGGGGGCGGCGGCCAAGGGAGGAGTCCCTCCTCCCCAAGGCACCTCGGAGGTGCCTTCCCCCTTTGGGACTCTTCCCTTCCTTAACCCTAGGCGCATGGGCCTCTTGGGGATGGTGCCCTTGGCCCATGCAGGCCAAGGCGCACACCCCTACAGCCCATGTGGCCCCCCGGGATAGGTGGCCCCACCCAGTGGACCCCCGGGACCCTTCCGGTGGTCCCGGTACAATACCGGTGACCCCGAAACTTGTCCCGATGCCCGAAATAGCACTTCCTATATATAATTCTTTACCTCCGGACCATTTCGGAACTCCTCGTGACGTCCGGGATCTCATCCGGGACTCGGAACAACATTCGGGTTACTGCATATACATATCCCTACAACCCCAGCACCGAACCTTAAGTGTGTAGACCCTACGGGTTCGGGAGACATGTAGACATGACCGAGATCTCTCTCCGGTCAATAACCGACAGCGCGATCTGGATACCCATGTTGGCTCCCACATGCTCCTCGATGATCTCATCGGATGAACCACGATGTCGAGGATTCAAGCAACCCCGTATACAATTCCCTTCGTCAATCGGTATGTTACTTGCCCGAGATTCGATCATCGGTATCCCAATACCTCGTTCAATCTCGTTACCGGCAAGTCACTTTACTCGTACCATAATGCATGATCCCGTGACCAGACACTTGGTCACTTTGAGCTCATTATGATGATGCATTACCGAGTGGGCCCAGTGATACCTCTCCGTCATATGGAGTGACAAATCCCAGTCTTGATCCGTGTCAACCCAACAGTCACTTTCGGAGATACCCGTAGTATACCTTTATAGTCACCCAGTTACGTTGTGACGTTTGGTACACCCAAAGCACTCCTACGGTATCCGGGAGTTACACGATCTCATGGTCTAAGGAAAAGATACTTGACATTGGAAAAACTCTAGCAAACGAACTATACGATCTTATGCTATGTTTAGGATTGGGTCTTGTCCATCACATCATTGTCCTAATGATGTGATCTCGTTATCAATGACATCTAATGTCCATAGTCAGGAAACCATGACTATCTGTTGATCAATGAGCTAGTCAACTAGAGGCTTACATGGACATGTTGGTGTCTATTATTCACACATGTATTACAATTTCCGGATAACACAATTATAGCATGAATAAAGACAATTATCATGAACAAGGAAATATAATAATAATGCTTTTATTATTGCCTCTAGGGCATATTTCCAACAGTCTCCCACTTGCACTAGAGTCAATAATCTAGTTACATTGTGATGAATCGAACACCCATGGAATTCTGGTGTTGATCATGTTTTGCTCTAGGGAGAGGTTTAGTCAACGGATCTGCTACATTCAGGTCCGTATGTACTTTACAAATATATATGTCTCCATCTTGAACATTTTCACGAATGCAGTTGAAGCGACGCTTGATGTGCCTTGTCTTCTTGTGAAACCTGGGCTCCTTGGCAAGTGCAATAGCTCCAGTGTTGTCACAGAAGAGTTTGATTGTCCCCGACGCATTGGGTATGACTCCTAGGTCGGTGATGAACTCCTTCACCCAAATAGCTTCATGCGCTGCCTCCGAGGCTGCCATGTACTCCACTTCACATGTAGATCCCGCCACGACGCTCTGCTTGCAACTGCACCAGCTTACTGCCCCACCATTCAAAATATACACGTATCCGGTTTGTGACTTTGAGTCATCCAGATCTGTGTCGAAGCTAGCGTCGACGTAACCCTTTACGACGAGCTCTTCGTCACCTCCATAGACGAGAAACATTTCCTTAGTCCTTTTCAGGTACTTCAGGATATTCTTGACCGTTGTCCAGTGTTCCTTGCCGAGATTACTTTGGTACCTACCTACCAAACTTACGGCAAGGTTTACATCAGGTCTGGTACAGAGCATGGCATACATAATAGAACCTATGGCTGAGGCATAGGGGATGACACTCATCTCTTCTATATCTTCTGTCGTGGTCGGACATTGAGCTGAGCTCAATTTCACACCTTGCAACACAGGCAAGAACCCCTTCTTAGACTGATCCATATTGAACTCTTCAATATCTTATCAAGGTATGTGCTTTGTGAAAGACCTATGAGGCGTCTTGATCTATCTCTATAGATCTTGATGCCTAATATATAAGCAGCTTCTCCAAGGTCCTTCATTGAAACACTCTTATTCAAGTAGGCCTTAATGTTGTCCAAGAGTTCTATATCATTTCCCATCAAAAGTATGTCATCTACATATAATATGAGAAATGCTACAGAGCTCCCAATCACTTTCTTGTAAACACAGGCTTCTCCATAAGTCTGCGTAAACCGAAACGCTTTGATCATCTCATCAAAGCGAATGTTCCAACTCCGAGATGCTTGCACCAGCCCATAAATCGAGCGTTGGAGCTTGCACACCTTGTCAGCATTCTTAGGATCGACAAAACCTTCCAGCTGCATCATATACAATTCTTCCTTAAGGAAACCATTAAGGAATGCCGTTTTGACGTCCATTTGCCATATCTCATAATCATAGAATGCAGCAATTGCTAACATGATTCGGACGGACTTTAGCTTCGCTACCGGTGAGAAAGTCTCATCGTAGTCAACCCCTTGAACTTGTCGATAACCCTTAGCGACAAGCCGAGCTTTATAGATGGTCACATTACCATCCGCGTCTGTCTTCTTCTTAAAGATCCATTTATTTTCTATGGCTCGCCGCTCAACGGGCAAGTTAGTCAAAGTCCATACTTCATTTTCATACATGGATCCTATCTCGGGTTTCATGGCTTCTAGCCATTTGTTGGAATCCGGGCCCGCCATTGCTTCTTCATAGTTCGAAGGTTCATCGTTGTCTAACAACATAATTTCCAAGACAGGGTTGCCGTACCACTCTGGTGCGGAACGTGTCCTTGTGGACCTTCGAATTTCAGTAGGAGCTTGATCAGAAGTATCTTGATCATCATCATTAACTTCCTCTCTAGTCGGTGCAGGCACCTCAGGAACATTTTCTTGAGCTGCGCCATTTTCTGGTTCAAGAGGTAATACTTCATCAAGTTCTACTTTCCTCCCACTTACTCCTTTCGAGAGAAACTCCTTCTCTAGAAAGGATCCATTCTTGGCAACAAAAATCTTGCCTTCGGATCTGAGGTAGAAGGTATACCCAATAGTTTCTTTTGGGTATCCTATGAAGACGCATTTTTCCGACTTGGGTTCGAGCTTTTCAGGTTGAAGTTTCTTGACATAAGCATCACATCCCCAAACTTTTAGAAACGACAGCTTAGGTTTCTTCCCAAACCATAATTCATACGGTGTCGTCTCAACAGATTTCGACGGAGCCCTATTTAAAGTGAATGCGGCAGTCTCTAAAGCATACCCCCAAAAAGATAGCGGTAAATCGGTAAGAGACATCATAGATCGCACCATATCTAATAGAGTGCGATTACGACATTCGGACACACCATTACGCTGAGGTGTTCCAGGCGGCGTGAGTTGTGAAACTATTCCACATTTTCTTAAGTGTGTGCCAAATTCGTGACTCAAGTACTCTCCTCCATGATCTGATCGTAGGAACTTGATTTTCCTGTCACGTTGATTCTCAACCTCACTCTGAAATTCTTTGAATTTTTCAAAGGTCTCAGACTTGTGTTTCATTAAGTAGACATACCCATATCTACTCAAGTCATCAATGAGGGTGAGAACATAACGATAGCCACCGTGAGCCTCAACACTCATTGGACCGCACACATCAGTATGTATGATTTCCAATAAGTTGGTTGCTCGCTCCATTGTTCCTGAGAATGGAGTCTTGGTCATTTTACCCATGAGGCATGGTTCGCACGTGTAAAATGATTCGTAATCAAGAGACTCTAAAAGTCCATCAGCATGGAGCTTCTTCATGCGTTTGACACCTATGTGACCAAGGCGGCAGTGCCACAAGTATGTGGGACTATCATTATCAATCTTACATCTTTTGGTATTCACACTATGAATATGTGTAGCATTACGCTCGAGATTCATTAAGAATAAACCATTCACCATCGGAGCATGACCATAAAACATATCTCTCATATAAATGGAACAACCATTATTCTCGGATTTAAATGAGTAGCCATCTCGAATTAAACGAGATCCTGATACAATGTTCATGCTCAAACTTAGCACTAAATAACAATTATTCAGGTTCAAAACTAATCCCGTAGGTAAATGTAGAGGTAGTGTGCCGACGGCGATCACATCGACCTTGGAACCATTCCCGACGCGCATCGTCACCTCGTCCTTCGCCAGTCTCCGCTTATTCCGCAGCTCCTGCTTTGAGTTACAAATGTGAGCAACTGCACCGGTATCAAATACCCAGGAGCTACTACGAGTACTGGTAAGGTACACATCAATTACATGTATATCACATATACCTTTCGTTTTGCCGGCCTTCTTGTCTGCTAAGTATTTGGGGCAGTTCCGCTTCCAGTGACCACTTTCCTTGCAATAAAAGCACTCAGTCTCGGGCTTGGGTCCATTCTTTGGCTTCTTCCCGACAGCTTGCTTGCCGGGCGCGGCAACTCCCTTGCTGTCCTTCTTGAAGGTTTTCTTACCCTTGCCTTTCTTGAACTTAGTGGTTTTATTCACCATCAACACTTGATGTTCCTTTTTGACTTCTACCTCTGCTGATTTTAGCATTGCAGATACCTCAGGAATGGTCTTTTCCATCCCCTGCATATTGAAGTTCATCACAAAGCTCTTGTAGCTCGGTGGAAGCGACTGAAGGATTCTGTCAATGACCGCGTCATCCGGGAGATTAACTCCTAGCTGAGTCAAGCGGTTATGTAACCCAGACATTGTGAGTATGTGCTCACTGACAGAACTATTTTCCTCCATCTTACAGCTGAAGAATTTGTCGGAGACTTCATATCTCTCGACCCGGGCATGAGCTTGGAAAACCATTTTCAGCTCTTCGAACATCTCATATGCTCCGTGTCTCTCAAAATTCTTTTGGAGCCCCGGCTCTAAGCTGTAAAGCATGCCGCACTGAACGAGGGAGTAGTCATTGGTACGTGCCTACCAAGCGTTCATAACGTCTTGTTCTGCAGGGAGAACAGGTGCGTCACCCAGCGGTGCTTGTAGGACATAATCTTTCTTGGCAGCTATGAGGATGATCCTCAGGTTCCGGACCCAGTCCGTGTAGTTGCTGCCATCGTCTTTCAGCTTGGTTTTCTCTAGGAACGCGTTGAAGTTGAGGACTACGTTGGCCATTTGATCGACAAGACATATTGTAAAGATTTTAGACTAAGTTCATGATAATTAAGTTCATCCAATCAAGTTATTCAATGAACTCCCACTTAGATAGACATCCCTCCTGTAATCTAAGTATAACATGATCCGAGTTAACTAGGCCGTGTCCGATCATCACGTGAGACGAACTAGTCAACATCGGTGAACATCTTCATGTTGATCGTATCTTCTATACGACTCATGCTCGACCTTTCGGTCTTCTGTGTTCCGAGGCCATGTCTGTACATGCTAGGCTCGTCAAGTCAACCTAAGTGTTTGCATGTGTAAATCTGTCTTACACCCGTTGTATGTGAACGTTAGAATCTATCACACCCGATCATCACGTGGTGCTTCGAAACAACGAACTGTCGCAACGGTGCACAGTTAGGGGGAACACTTTCTTGAAATTATTATGAGGGATCATCTTATTTACTACCATCGTTCTAAGTAAACAAGATGCAAAAACATGATAAACATCTCATGCAATCAAATAATAACAGTGACATGATATGGCCAATATCACATAGCTCCTTTGATCTCCATCTTGGGGCTCCATGATCATCTTGTCACCGGCATGACACCATGATCTCCATCATCATGATCTCCATCATCGTGTCTCCATGAAGTTGCTCACCAACTATTACTTCTACTACTATAGCTAATGCGTTTAGCAATAAAGTAAAGTAATTTACATGGCGTTTCTCAATGACACGCAGGTCATACAAAAAATAAAGACAACTCCTATGGCTCCTGCCGGTTGTCATGCTCATCGACATGCAAGTCGTGATTCGTATTACAATAGCATGAACATCTCATACATCATATATATATCATTCATCATTCATCACAACTTTGGCCATATCATATCACAAAGCACTTGCTGCAAAAACAAGTTAGACGTCCTCTAATTGTTGTTGCAAGTTTTACGTGGCTGAAATAGGGTTCTAGCAAGAACGTTTTCTTACCTACGTAAAAGCCACAACGTGATTTGTCAACTTCTATTTACCCTTCATAAGGACCCTTTTCATCGAATCCGCTCCAACTAAAGTGGGAGAGACAGACACCCGCCAGCCACCTTATGCAACTTGTGCATGTTAGTCGGTGGAACCGGTCTCACGTAAGCGTACGTGTAAGGTTGGTCCGGGTCGCTTCATCCCACAATACCGTTGAAGCAAGATAAGACTAGTAGCGGCAAGAAAGTTGACAACATCAACACCCACAACAAATTGTGCTCTGCTCGTGCAAGAGAACTACGCATAGACCTAGCTCATGATGCCACTGTTGGGGAACGTTGCAGAAAACAAAAATTTTCCTACGGTTTCACCAAGATCCATCTAGGAGTTCATCTAGCAACGAGTGATTGAATTGCATCTACATACCTTTGTAGATCACGCGCGGAAGCGTTCAACGAACGTGGATGAGGAAGGCGTACTCGGCGTGATCCAAATCACCGGAGATCCTAGCGCCGAACGGACGGCACCTCCGCGTTCAACACACGTACGGTAAGCGTAACGTCTCCTTCTTCTTGATCCAGCAAGGGGGAAGGAGAGGTTGAGGAAGATGGCTCCAACAGCAGCACGACGGCGTGGTGGTGGTGGAGCTGCAGTACTCCGGCAGAGCTTCGCCAAGCACTATGGAGGAGGAGGATGTGTTGGAGAGGGAGAGGGAGGCACCAAAGGCGTGGATTGAGAGGCCCTCCTTCCCCCACTATATATAGGGAGCCTAGGGGGGGCACCGGCCCTAGGAGATCCAATCTCCTAGGGGGGCGGCGGCCAAGGGAGGAGTCCCTCCTCCCCAAGGCACCTCGGAGGTGCCTTGCCCCTTTGGGACTCTTCCCTTCCTTAACCCTAGGCGCATGGGCCTCTTGGGGCTGGTGCCATTGGCCCATGCAGGCCAAGGCGCACACCCCTACAGCCCATGTGCCCCCCGAGATAGGTGGCCCCACCCGGTGGACCCCCGGGACCCTTCCGGTGGTCCCTGTACAATACCGGTGACCCCAAAACTTGTCCCGATGCCCGAAATAGCACTTCCTATATATAATTCTTTACCTCCGGACCATTCCGGAACTCCTCGTGACGTCTGGGATCTCATCCGAGACTCCGAACAACATTCGGGTTACTGCATATACATATCCCTACAACCCCAGCGTCACCGAACCTTAAGTGTGTAGACCCTACGGGTTCGGGAGACATGTAGACATGACCGAGATCTCTCTCTGGTCAATAACCAACAGCGGGATCTGAATACCCATGTTGGCTCCCACATGCTCCTTGATGATCTCATCGGATGAACCACGATGTCGAGGATTCAAGCAACCCCGTATACAATTCCCTTCGTCAATCGGTATGTTACTTGCCCGAGATCCAATCGTCGGTATCCCAATACCTCGTTCAATCTCGTTACCGGCAAGTCACTTTACTTGTACCGTAATGCATGATCCCGTGACCAGACACTTGGTCACTTTGAGCTCATTATGATGATGCATTACCGAGTGGGCCCAGTGATACCTCTCCGTCATATGGAGTGACAAATCCCAGTCTTGATCCGTGTCAATCCAACAGTCACTTTCGGAGATACCCGTAGTATACCTTTATAGTCACCCAGTTACGTTGTGACGTTTGGTACACCCAAAGCACTCCTACGGTATCCGGGAGTTACACGATCTCATGGTCTAAGGAAAAGATACTTGACATTGGAAAAACTCTAGCAAACGAACTATACGATCTTATGCTATGTTTAGGATTGGGTCTTCTCCATCATATCATTCTCCTAATGATGTGATCTCGTTATCAATGACATCTAATGTCCATAGTCAGGAAACCATGACTATCTGTTGATCAACGAGCTAGTCAACTAGAGGCTTACTAGGGACATGTTGGTGGCTATTATTCACACATGTATTACGATTTCCGGATAACACAATTATAGCATGAATAAAGACAATTATCATGAACAAGGAAATATAATAATAATGCTTTTATTATTGCCTCTAGGGCATATTTCCAACACACAAAACAAATAAATCCTCGCAACCAACGCGATAAGGGGTTGTCAATCCCTACACAGCCACTTACGAGAGTGAGATCTGATAGATATGATAAGATAATATTTTTGGTATTTTTATGATAAAGATGCAAAGTAAAATAAAAGCAAAGTAAAAGCAAAGGAAATAACTAAGTACTGGGAGATTAATATGATGAAGATAGACCCGGGGGCCATAGGTTTCACTAGTGGCTTCTCTCGAGAGCATAAGTATTCTACGGTGGGTGAACAAATTATTGTTGAGCAATTGACAGAATTGAGCATAGTTATGAGAATATCTAGGTATGATCATGTATATAGGCATCACGTCCGAGACAAGTAGACCGACTCCTGCCTGCATCTACTAGACTACTACTATTACTCCACTCATCGACCGCTATCCAGCATGCATCTAAAGTATTAAGTTAATGAAAACAGAGTAACGCCTTAAGCAAGATGACATGATGTAGAGGGATAAACTCATGCAATATGATGAAAACCCCATCTTGTTATCCTCGATGGCAACAATACAATATGTGTCTTGCTGCCCCTACTGTCACTGGGAAAGGACACCGCAAGATTGAACCCCAAGCTAAGCACTTCTCCCATTGCAAGAAAGATCAATCTAGTAGGCCAAACCAAACTGATAATTCAAAGAGACTTGCAAAGATAACCAATCATACATAAAAGAATTCAGAGAAGATTCAGATATTGTTCATAGATAGACTTGATCATAAACCCACAATTCATCGGTCTCAACAAACACACCGCAAAAAGAAGATTACATCGAATAGTTCTCCATAAGAGAGGGGAAGAACATTGTATTGAGATCCAAAAAGAGAGAAGAAGCCATCTAGCTACTAACTATGGACCCGTAGGTCTGAGGTGAACTACTCACACTTCATCGGAGGGGCTATGGTGTTGATGTAGAAGCCCTCCGTGATCGATGCCCCCTCCGGTGGAGCTCCGGAACAGGCCCCAAGACGGGATCTCGTGGATACAGAAAGTTATGGCGGTGGAATTAGGGTTTTTGCTCCGTATCTGATCGTTTGGGGGTACGTAGGTATATATAGGAGGAAGGACTACGTCGATGGAGCAACAGGGGGCCCACGAGGGTGGAGGGCGCGCCTGGGGGGTAGGCGCGCCCCCTACCTCGTGGCCTCCTCTTTTGTGTCTTGACGTAGGGTCCAAGTCTCCTGGGTCTTGTTCGTTGAGAACATCACGTTCCCGAAGGTTTCATTCCGTTTGGACTCCGTTTGATATTCCTTTTCTTCGAAACCCTAAAACAGGCAAAAAAACAACAATTCTAGGTTGGGCCTCTGGTTAACAGGTTAGTTCCAAAAATAATATAAAAGTGGATAATAAATCCCAATAATGTCCAAAACAGTAGATAATATAGCATGGAGCAATCAAAAAATATAGATACGTTGGAGACGTATCACCCTCCCTCTAGGCGACATTGTGGTCCTTTCAATCGTCCTTGAGCTCGACATCCTCACGCCATGCGATGCGGAGGCCAACATGGCATGCGACATGCGCGCTCGTCGCCTTCCTCACTATCACGGGGCAGCATGTTACGTGGAACGTCGACGACCTCGATGCGTGGGCTGATGGACGGGGGTCACCTGCGAGGGAACATGCCTAGAGGTGTTGTGGTTAACTTGGAGGCGCATGGCCCACCTCAACGGCTAACGCCTTGTTGAAGTTCAAGATAGCTAGGGTTAGGGAAGGAGGTGCTTCCAGGTGCAACACCAAAGACGAAGGTGGCCTACCTCGTCAGTACCAAGGACGGAAGGTAGAGGAGAGGCGGCACGATTGCTATGAAGTGGGGAGGAGGAGGTGCGGCAGGGCTGGGAATTTTTTGAATGAAAATTCAAAATGGGATAGGGTTGAGGAAGGTGCAGCAGGAAGAGAAAAAAAAAAGAGGCGAGATAATTGTTGTGCGTGGGATCCAGGGTGGGATATTTCTGGAAGTGAAACCGACCACTATAGTTGTAAGACATCTCCATGCAATTTCTCAAGGCAGTAAAAAAATTAAAAATAAAAGAGAAAATAGTAAAAAATTAAAAATAAAAGAGAAAATCCAAAGCTTAGGTGGTTACACATGTCACTTAGAGATGAAGCAGCAGCTACAACGTGAAATGCATATGATAAGGGCTAGCTTAGCCACTTTAATTATTGTAATATAATACTCCCTCCGTCCGCAAATACTTGTGGAGAAATGAATAAAAATGGATGTATCTAAAACTAAAATACGTTTAGATACATTCATTTTCCGGACAAATATTTTTAAACGAAGAGGGTATAAAATATAATTTATGCTTGTATCTCTGCGACAGAGACAAGGCCAAAACAGGAAGCATTCCCCCAGCTCTACCCGGCTACCCCAATCGACGTGAAAAATGGTCGGAAGAAAGACGAGGAAGCATCGACGCAGGAAGCTCACATCACATGGCATTATGTCAAGCAATAGATCAACACCAAAACCAGATAGATGAAGTAGCATTCCCATTCACTTAAGCGTGCATTGCATGCACAGTCGCGCACACGCAGAACTTGACAGTAAATTGCAAAGAGCGCGCGTCATCAGAACCACTGACAACGACGACGACGACCACGACTAGCATTGGGACAGACAACAGCAGCCACGTGTAACGTGACCACGTACATGTGCATTATTCAAACCTCTGCAGGTGAGAAACTGCAGCGGCCCGTGGGTGCCGCCGTCCCCTACGCCGGCGGGCAGCACAAGCCGCAACAGGCCCAGTGGAAAATGTAGCATGTGCGGCAGTTGCAGTTTCTGTACTGGCACGCATCGAGCAGGCGACGGCGTGCCGCGCCGTCGTCGCCCGCCGCCGCCGCCGCCATCTGCGTCGCCATCAGCAGGACCGCGAGGAGCATGACGCAGGCGACGAGCATCTTGTTCTTCAGCATCGCCGCCACGCTGGAGGCCATCGCTTCGGCTGGCTACATGCAACAACAACAAAAAAAAAAAAGAACACCATAATCAAGAGAGATGCACACTTGTCACTGCGATGGCTCTCCCGGAAGATGTAGAAACATCATCTTACTTGGTGAGATGCTGAGACGGAGTGCTCGGCGTTAGCTGCTGGTGGTGTATGGAGGAAGAGGGAAGAAGGGCTGTTATTTATAGGAGAAGGGTCATGGATATGGATGGAGGGGGAAGCCACTTGGCTGGGATACAACAAGCAAAGCCGTCATCGTTGAATCGAGTCACCAATAATTTCAACGGAATTCATGCGATGCAGTGTATTTGTACCTAACAAGTGAGGATGCGAGTTGTTCAGCGGCCGACAAGATTTTCATGAGTACAAGCAGCCAACGGCACAGTATCGTCGTCGTCTCGTCGACATGACCGTAAGATAGATAGAGCGAGGAGTACACTTCCACGTCGGCCCACGTTTTTCGACGGCCGAGTTTCACTGCCCAAGTTTTGAAATAACTAGTCCAGAGCAGAGCAGAGCAGAACAGAGCGTGAGCAATGTCACGGGTGCTAAGAGAAATGCTAGAATTCGGTTCTGAGACCTAAATTTGCTCCAAGGTTAAACTCCTTTTGTTAGCATCTATTTTTAGGCCCACGTGAATATTGCATTTCTTCATCTGCTTCTCCCTCAAAATTTGGACTTGCATGAGTGATACCCCGCACGTGGTTAACTCTATTTTAGAAATCTGGCTCTAGTACTAGAGCCAATTCTAACTCATTTTTTCCTCAAGATAAAGGTAGAGCATTTTCTACCTTAGATATTCACCAATTCTAACTTTTATCCTCTTAGCGCCACACTTCACAATGGTTAGCAGCAACTAGAGTCCTTGGCCTTGTGGGAGTGCTCCGAGCTCTCTACAGAGGGAAATAAATAATAAACTCATAGCAAGGAGAAAACATCTCTGTGTTCCAAGGGAAATAAAATCCGAGGCTTTACAAATCAAGAAAAGAAAATGTGTACAACAACGGGCAAAATTACACTTAGTTGTGACCCATCACTACACTTCTTCCATGCTGGTATGCACTGAAAAGCTGTTCCCTCTTCAGGCAGGGTCTGTCATCTGCAGCACGCGAAGAGGAGCTCCTTGGCGGTCCACGTCACATCTGCCAGGTCACGCAACGACTCCGTTGTGTCCCTCTTCAGTGGCAAAAGCCCCTCCAAGCATTCTGTCAGGAGGAAATGCTGGCTTAAATGATCGAGAATTCAGGCTTCATGCGGGGCAGCGGAAGTGAAGTTATTCAGGAAATGAAATTGGTATTTACGCCGGCGTAGAACAGGAAATTCATTATAAGACCTGCTTAGGCAAAGCCTTATAAATATTTTTTTAATTCAATGCATGGATCATAACAACTGAATCTGGTTTGAAGTTTGAACTGATTATAAGTACTAGTTACCAAATGTACCATCCCAGAAAGCAATATTTTCAAATATTACGCAAGACAGTGTACTGTAAAGTCTCAAAACTATACTAGGAAATAAATTCAGGCTAACAAGCACTAATGGCAATAGTATGTTACACACGGCAGAAGGAAATGTACCTGGATGTCTCACAAGGTTCAGCAGCGATAGCGAAGCGAGCACTCTCTCTTCCATAACTCTGTCATAGCTCAACCTATCTAGAAGCTTAGCAGCGAGAACGGAGCATGCCAAAGGCTGGAAAGTGTTGCACCCATGTAATGGGGAGAGGGAGCTGCTCATCCACGCTACCGTCACGAGGCAAGCTCGGACCAAAGCTGGGATTCCATCAGATATACAGTTTGACAGCGCCGCGAGGAACCGCTTGTTCCCGGTTTTTACCAGCACGAGGGCAAGTTTCTTCAGCCGCTCTTCAACCACCTTCTCTTCTTCCTGTGAATTAACACAATATCCGGGTAAGTAAAAACTGAAGTGACCTCCTTTTCAAAAAAAAAAAAGTAAAAACTGAAGTTATGCAACAGAACCATATTCCGAAAAACAGGGTTATAACTTATAAGGCAAATTATACAGCATGGTTTTAAAAGGATGACAGCATACCGCTCGTGCACCCTTATTTTTGAAAATCTCTGTTCTTCTAAATGATTCCGACAGGGAGCCATCTACGCCTGCTCTCTTCAGTAGCCATGCTTCTGCTATGGGTTCTCCCGAGGATGAAAACCGCCCTGCCAGGAGCAACAGAGCTCGAGCGCACTGTTCTTGCACCTTTGCGCTCTCTGAACTATGCTCCAAGGCAGCCATGATAGCATCAACCGCTTCCTCTCGGTAAACGCTGTACTGCAAAGGATCTCCCTGCAACAAAACTGTGATAAGGGGATTGTACAAAAGCAGAAAAGCTTGACTGAGCAAAGGAACAAGATGTTACCAGGAGATCAAGCTGAAGTAGCATGACAGCTGCTAATGGATGTTGGACAGGAGGAGCCTGCTGGAGATACACCAATAGAACTTGCATTGTATTTAAGCAGCCACCACTTTTCAGCTCCTTGAGGAACTCTACCGTCTGGCTTGTTCTGGTTTGCATAAAAAAATGCAAGTTTAGTTCAAAGGATATGTTTCTCAGACTCTACACCTTCATCAATAATGTAGAACAATTTTACCTGTTAAGGCAGGTTAGTTCACTCATCAAGTTAAGGGCAGCAGCACTGGCCTTCTTCTGATTTCCTACAAGAAGTTGAACAAGAGGCTCCTTCTTCAGATGATCAGACAAGTAGAATCTACAGCTGCCATCGGCTTGGACGCATGAGGTCAAGAGAGAGATGCAGATTCTGCTTTCGCGGGCATCACCAACTTCAAGTCTGCTCATCAGCAGGTCCAAACCACCGAGAGCAATCATCTGCTTTGCGTTCTCGACATTTCTGTCGATGTCAAACCCTGTAAGCAGCTGATCTAGAAAGTAGAATGCAGCCATCTTTGGATAACACTTCAGGGAAGACACAAGCTGCACCTCATCCCCACACTCCAATATGTGCAATACTAGTGGCATCCAGTCCATGGATAGCATCTGCTTAGCTCTTGGCTTCATCAAATAAAGCACTGCAGTTGCCTTCAGAAACAACCCGTTGCTTCTCAGAGCCAGAAGCCTCAAGAAAACCTCAAGCTGTGGATCTGCGTTAAGCACGATCTGCCTATTGACCTCATTTCTCAAAACCAGCTCTCCCATTATCAAGATTGCTGACTCAAGTACTGCATCATCTTTGGAAGTGAATGTAACCTCGAGAAGCCCTTGAATAAAAGAGGGACATGACATCCAAGTTCCAAGATTAGGACCCCCTCCTAGATTTGAACATGCTGTGGCGATTTCGTGCACGGCATACTCGCACTGTGTAAGACTGTCTGAATTCGATATGATGGAAACTGCTCGTTGTAGACTCACTGTTACCTCGCAGCAATCTAGCTCTTTCTCGACAGAGACATTGCCTCTCTTTGTTACCTTAGGGTGATTAGTAACATTCCTGCTTACATCTCCGCGGCATGAGAGTAATCGCAACGAGTAGGATTTGCGTGGAGTTGGTGCTGTTTCCGGAACAGTGCTTTCTTTCCGAATGCCGGATTGCTTCTCTTGTAGCCCAATGTTTCTCTGTCTACTCAAAACAGCATAAGTTAAATAACTTCATACAGATATATTGCAGATTAAACAATTCCGCTTTTGTCAGAAACTAACAATACAGTTTGGCATGCTTCAAACATCAATGACACAAGAAGGTTAAATGGATCATCCATGCCTGTGCTTCAAAGCCTTTCCAAGTCTGTCAAAATGGTTTCGATTTTTGTTAAGACATGTTTGAAGTATCAGTTCTATCATGTCAGTTTCCGGTCAGCCTTGACTGATATTAACTACTACGAGGGTGTAAAGATACAAATATTCTAGGAACTGAAGTTTCTCAACAATAAATAGCCGAGATAAAGCATTTCTTTTCACCCTCCATATCTTCCAAATTAATGGAAAGTTGGCCCCTTCTCTGTGGAGATAATCCAGATTGCGAGTATATGTTGGATAATAATGGGCAGCTTTACAGAACTTCTCATTTGCAGGTAAGCCAAGTGCAATTTTACAGCAAAAGGAATAAAAAACTTAAATCCTTGTTGCTGTTTTAACTTTTGCAATACTAGGAAATTTACAGTCTCAGTCCCTCTGTAATGGAAATGATATGCTAGTAAAACTCAGCCATAGCAGCATGAAATTTACATGAACATGAAAAGCACAAACTCAACAATGACATGAAGGTGTAGGAAAACAATTTACCAGACGCCAATAACAGCAACAATATTTCTGAAAGCACTATAGTACAGTGCACTCTGAATGAACTTTGCCACGTCAATTTAGCAATTACCATTATATCTACTTTCAGAAATATTATGTACTGGAAATGCTATTGCAATATTCTAACGTGCAACTAAAAATATGGGTCCTAGTTCACCTTAAATTGCTAGAAATGCAGCCAAAATTCTCTAGTCCCCACACCATAGAAAACAATTAGGATTCCCTGGGACACAGACAGCTGTCTATCCAAATTATCAGAACGGCGATGAGTGATCATAACTTGTCTCAAGGCATACTGGTAGTCCTAATCAGAGACACACCCACAAACTTACACCGTGTCGCGTGTCGGCATATCAGGCTAATCGCCATATATGATGGCAAGAAAGGAACTGTTGACTCACATGAGCAAGCTTCTCCATCTTCAAGCTACCTGGATTTTCATCCAATTGCACCTCCATATCCAGGACATATTCAGCCTCATTCGGCAGTTTGGTGTCCTCCTGCTCAAACGACGTGCCGAAAACGGCATTGTACCTGTAAAAATCAGATGATGTCAAGACATTCTTATACTGATTGGCTCATATGAAACAACAACAAATATATAGTTTATCCACTGACGAGGTTCACGCACAGATTTCTGTTGATGGAGCTCGTGCGCAGCGACGAGGAGTGCTTCTCCCACTTGTCGAAGCTCCAGGGCGTCGAAGGCAATGGCACGGAGGGGACGGCGGGCGGCGCATCGCCGCCGTGTTTGAGCCAGTCCTTGTAGTACATTGCGAACTGAGCTGTGCCGCTGTCCATTTGGTCGTCGTACAGCCTCTGCAGGGTCTTCGTCCTGCTGCTGCTCCGGCCGTCGGCGTCGCCGCAGCCGGCGACGAGCTCGGACTCATTGGCGAGCCAGACCTCGAGATGGAGCAGGTGGGGGAGGAAGACGTGGGCCCAGAGGTCCGGGAGGAGGGTTGTGCGGGCCACGTGGGGCGCGTCGACGAACACCTGGAGGAGGTGGCGCGCCGCGAGGTGGGGGTCGCTCTCCATCTTGTACACGACGGCGAGGTAGAGCTGCGCGCACGCGGAGAGGTGGGAGCTGGGCACCCCGCGGACGTCGCCCTCGCAGTCGCCGGAGGCGGCGGGGTGCGGCGGCGCGTGGAGCGCGGCGACGACGCCGAGGAGGCGGATGGAGTTCCGCAGCGAGCGGATCTTGGAGTCCCGCGGGGACGGGGCGGCGTCGGCGAGGCACTCGATGCTCTCGATGGCCAGCTCGAGGTCGGCCAGCAGCACGGCGTGCTCCCCCGCCGCCGCGGGCGCGAGGCACGCGGCGCACTTCTCCCGGAGCGCCCGCCGGAACGCCGCGTCCTTGGAGAACCGCCCCGCGTACCCGGACAGCATCGACACCACCGTGCCCACCGCGTTGTCGGCGCCGCGGGGAGGCGGCGGCGACCCCGGCGCTTGCCTGCTCGACACCGCGCGGCACGGCGCGGCGGGCTCGGCGAGCTCGGAGCGCTCCCGCGCGAGCAGGTCGCGGAGGGAGGAGGAGGACGGCGGCGGCGGCGGCATCGCGGTTCTTGGGGCGAGAGCTCTAGCTAGAACTGGAAGGCGCCGTGTGCAGTGCCGCCCTCTCTCCGAAGCATTTAGGGGGGAGAGAAGATGGCAGCGGCAGTGGCACGGTTAAAAGCGCGGGGCCGCCGGTCGGTCAAGCCCCACGGGCAAGGGCACGGCCATGCAGCGCTGGCGCTGGCGTGGACGACGACAACGACAAGCAAGGCGTGCCCGTCGGTACGCGGCAGCAGAGACTGGTCGAGAGCTGAACCAAGCTAAAAACTCTCCATAATCTATAGTACTTACTACAAACTTAACATGGAGCTGCAGCATTGTGTTTTACAAAATTGGCCGATTCAATTTTTCCTCCGTTTATTTAGTTTATAAAAGCGACCGGCTATATGTAAGTCGCCTGAAAATCTATTTTGGGGTAAGTCGGTTTTCCGAGCCATTAGATTAAAGATTCAACGGCCGACCTTCTCTCTTCTTCCTCCAGCTTTCTTCCTCCTTCAACCGTTCATCCTTTCACAAAATCTGACTTATCCCAATTGTAAATTCAGTCAACTTACATGTAGCTATTGTGAAAAAGAATATATTTTTCTCCATTTTACATGTTGACTTGTTGCCGGTAAAAAGACGACCTTCTGTTTTTTTTTGACTTCATGGTTTGAAAATGTGAGGGTCTATGTGTCGATTGCCCACCTTCCCTGTTGTCATCGTCGGACAGCATTTCTCTGCACAATATGACAACCGTTGTAGCAAGTCAAACACACACATGCAACAATGTTTTGTGTATGAAACATATCCCCACCGATCACGGCATATCCCTGAGAAGAATTGTTGCGACACATGTAGCATGTAAACTAACATTTGCGGCAATGTGAAAACCAGTTTGGAGCACGCAACATCTGTATCAAACCTTCAGAATCGTTGTAGCATGTTGCCCGTGTTATTGAGTTTGTAGCGTGTCGAAACAAGAAACAACGTCGGAAAATCCAGAAGTACTAACCTCACACCATCATCCATGTAGCACTGACCTCCTCAGGCACGAATCCGGCTGTTGAAGCTTCGCCGGAGTCGGATTGGGAGACCCTAAAACCATCCGCTCCTGGCCCTTTGTCCCCCTAAGTCCGGCAACACGGAGTGCTCCCGTCTAGAGCTCCAATCGAGCTCGCTCTCATGAGTCCATGGTAGAACTTTGTACCTCAATCGGCAGCGAGGGAGGTGTTGCTTTGGGAGGGTGGTAGAGGAGGGGCGATGGAGGAGCTCAATATGGTTGCTTTGGGAGGGTAGAGTAGGAGGCACAGTGGAGGAGCTCGATAGAATGAAGCATGAGGATGGTGTTGCAGTGATGGTAGGGCATATATAGTAGATGGACCAGTCGAGTGATGAGATTTGTTCCTTTCTAACCATTACTAAATTGTGATTTGAAAATGTAAACATCGTAGTATAACTACTGCAATGTCAGTGTGTGTGTGTCACATATGGAGCAAGGTGGGGATCCGATGTTTTTTTCATGAAAATTATCAGATGTATTATAAAGATTCACCGGAAGTACAAAACACCTCAAACATAATAAAAATTACGTCGAGGTCCATGGACCGCTGAATGACCATTGCCGCCACCAGAACGAGCCGCCGATGCGCCATTGTCGTCACTCCCATACCGGAGCCGGTCGGACCTTGCCGATGACAGCCGGAAAGTCTTCGTGCACATGCCCCTAAGGACTAGCGCCCTGGAGCCACAGTCGTCGTCATCGAATCCTTGAATCGGTCTGGAGAACCTGACGCCAAATATCACCGTTGCGTACGCACGATGAGAGACCCTAACCTCGCTGCCCCAAGGAGCTGGCAGGAATCTACGCCGGAGCACCGTCTAATCCATCCCAATTGACGAATTTGAGGAGGATCGGAGCCTGAAAAACTGATTCGAAGAACAAGCGCAGCCATCCATCCAAACGCCGTCCCTGCAAGGACTAAAACCCTACTAATCTACTAGCCGGATTGGGGGCACCAGAAATCCCCTCCCTGCCACCAGCCGCCGGAGCGACAGGCGGAGGGGAGGTGAATCTACGAGCTCGTCGGTGAAGATTGAGGAGAGGAACACTTTCACGTCGCCTTGTGAGAGGGAAAAGAAAAGAGCTAACTCTTTATCTGACGTGAATATGATGATCCGACGTCAATTGAGCGATTCTGAAAAATGTCTGGAATTCAAGACAACCTTTTTTTGCGGGGAATTCAAGACAACTTATAGTAATAGATCAACTCATTTTGTATAATAAATCATCTTTATTACAGTATTGTTCACATGTGTAACTTAGTGAGTATTTAATGTGTTGTTCACTATTTCTGAACTGATTTTGAATGTAACATAATAGTACTAGGACAATCAGTCGAGCCATTTTTGTCGTTGTCGGAGCGTCCTCAAACCCTAGATGTATAAAACAAGATCTTCATAGTTTTCAACTGCAACTTGAACGTCACGGCATGCACGTAGGGATCTCGGCCAAAAAAGCATACCTAGCTGCATGCACGTACTACGTAGGCACAATAGCAAGTTGGTTAAGCGGTCGCTAATCGATCGCTAGTGAACATTTATAGAAGAGAAAAAGGACCAAAGAAATCGACGACATGTATACTGGAAATTTACATAAAAATACTTTCAACACAGTTTTCTTGCCATTTCGTAGATGTACTGTAACAATAGTGATGCTTAAATTTGTGTTTTAATAGTGATATTGTCCAAAAATCAGAAATTCACATGGTCACGCACCTGCAGACCGTGCCCGGCCACACCATTGCTTCGTGCTCCGCAAACTCGGTTGTTTCCCTCCATATTTTTAAGTTTTAGTTTTTGAAGCTTGGTGATTTTCTATCAAGTTTTAGCAATTGAAGCCTGGTGAAGTTTAAAAAACTTGTTAAAATGTATTTCGAAAGTGGTCTTATTTCAAACGGGTTTGCGGAGCACGGAGTAATGGTGAGGCCGGGCACGACCTAGCAGGTACATGCCAATGTAAATTTCTATTTTTTGGACAATATCATTGTTGAAACACAATTTATTCATTTGAAATTGTCATCGGTGGGGAAAGACTCCCCACCTGAACATATTTCAAAAGTATTTTATTACAAACTAGACAAGGCGAGAAGTAAAATAGTCCCGCCACAACCGGCTCGGAAACGACACAAACGCATCCTTGATGACTTCTTTCTTGCCACTGGCCTCTCGATCAATTTCCAAAAAAAACCACGGTAGTCCCTATTAACGTCGGACCTGACCTCACCTCTCAAATGGCCTATTGGGAGCTGTAATTGCAACTTTCCCCCAAAAATACCTCAGCCTCCCTCTCTCCCCCCTAAACTTCCCCTGTCGGCTTTCCAACTAAGAATAGACCGCTGCCATATTTACCTAGCCGGGTAGTGCACTTTCTTGCTGTCTCGTGGAGGGTCGTCTTGTTCTTCTATCAGTTGTCCTCCATAGCATGCCGACCTATTTTATGGTGTGTTTCTCCCTGCCCATGAGTGTCCTCTAGGAGATAGACAAGCGTAGAAGAATTTTCTTCTGGTCCAACGATCACTCCTTCTCAGGGGCTAAGTGTCTTGTGTCGTGGGATCGAGTTTGTATGCCCAAGCTTGCTAGTGGTCTTGGGATCAAAAACTTGCGAGCACAAAACTTTTGCCTTATGTTGAAATTTACATCCAAATTCTTGCATTCCCCTCTTTTTCCTTGGAAGGATTGGATCCTCAACCATTCTCCAATGCATATAGGGCTAGGCAAAAATGCCTCTTTACTTGGTCGTTCTACTTTTATACACCTTAATTCTCTTCGTAAGATCTTGTGTGTGACCTTGGGGACGGCTCATCCACCTTCTTCTGGTTAGATAATTGGGTTCTCCCCGAACCTCTATGCATTGCTTTCCCTGCTCTGTTTACACACCATACGAAGCCTAATGCTCTTGTGGCCACTATAATGGTGGATGTGATTGATCTGAGCTTGCGTAACCGGCTAATGTAAGTGCATCTAGTGCCACCCCTAATTGGTTTTGGAGTATTGACGACAAACCTAGTTGAGGGACTAATGTGTTTGTGAGAATTGCAGGATAACACAGGTAGAAGTCCCTCATTGATTCGGTTTTCCTACCAGAGATGACCCCTAAAAATGTATGAAGACATTGAAGTCAGAGGTGGTATGTGAAGACATTCACATTGAAGATTATGATAAGAGAAGACATCGCGTGAAGACTATGGAGCGCGAAGACTTAGCAGTTTCGTCGTTCTGTGCTTTTCTTTGTTGAGTCATAGGAACCACCGTACTGTTAAGTGGGGTCCAAGAGAACCAGTCAGAATGACTGAAGTGATGCTTAACCAAAATCCTATGTCTTCGAGTGAAGACTATGAGAGCAAATCTTGTCCAGAGTTGGATAAGTCAGCTTTGCTTGTAGTCCAAGTAAAGTTGCCGTGTGTGTTTGAAATCTGACCGTTGGAACACGTGTCAGTTCCTTAGTGACCAAGGGTCATTTCGGACAAACCAGGTCGGGTTGCCCAGTGGCTATAAATAGCCCACCCCCTACAACCATAAACGGTTGGCTGCTCAGAGTTAGAGTACGACTTTTGTCGTTTGAGAGCAACCCACCTCGAAGCTTTTGAGAGAGAATTCCTTGCGAGGATAAAGCCCTAAACACCCAGAGCCAAAGAGTGTTAGGCATCACTTAAGTCTTCCTGTCTGTGTGATCTGAAGACTTATTACACTTGAGGACTGTGAATCCTCCAGCCGGTTAGGCGTCGCATTCTGAGCATCCAAGAGTCATTGTGGATCGCCGGTGAACGAAGTCTGTGAAGGTTTGGAAGTCTACCTTGAAGACTTACCAGAGTGATTGGGCGAGGTCTGTGTGATCTTAGCTCAAGGGGAATACGGTGAGGACTGAGTGTCCTGAGCTGCGTGTTCAGGACTGGGTGTCCGGGACTGTGTGTCCTCAGGTTTAAATACCTAGCCGCCCTAACCAGTACAACTGTCACAGCAGTTGGAACTAGTCTACCAAATCTTTGTCTTCACCAAGCTCACTGGTTCTATCCTTCCCATCTCTTTATTTACAGTTGGTCCTTGTGAAGTCATTGTATGATTGCTTTATCTTTTGTCTTCACTGAGTGACTGCTTGTTCTGATTGGCTTCACAATATCTTCCTACCTGATCTTTACTGTCTAGCTGCTATTAGTCATTGTGCTTTCACTCCATTGAATACTTGACTATGGTTTGCCTAGTGTAGTCTACCTTCCGCTGCATGGCAATAGGTTTATTTCTATCGTTTGTCTTCGAAACTTCCATGTTTTGAAGATTTTCATAAAAATCGCCTATTCACCCCCCCCCCCCTCTAGTCGATCATTAGCACTTTCAGCTAACCTTGACTACTTTCAATGAACTTGCTTCCTTGAGATTATTGTTGCAGGATCTCAGTATGTCAGGTGCCCTGATGCCAGGTCCCTGCTTAATGGTGCCACCTTCACAACCAAGGGCACCTACAACGCGATGGCTTCTCAGCTGGCGACCCTACTCTTGCTCATATATGGTACTCACATGTCCCTAGCCGAGTGAGGGTGTTCGGCTGGCTCTTCTACCTTGACCGGCTCAACACCTGGGCAAACCTGCACCGCAAGTCCATCATCGACTCTGCCGCCTGCCCCCGATACGCAGCCGCGCCCGAAGACCGAGCACACCTTTTTCCACTGTACGGCAGCTCGTGCCATTTGGGATGCCACTGATCTCCACCCATGCTCAACCCCCTGTGCAGATCTTTTGATCTCTCATGGGCGCTCGGGTCTCCCTGACTCGGTGTGGCCTTTTATTCTTCTTCTTACCATTTGGAAATTTTGGGAGGCTCATAATGCAAAAAACCTTTAGGAATTTAGATGTCTCGCCTCATGATGTTATCAAGGGTATCACTGCGGATCTCACGATGTGGTCTCACCACCTTAAGAAGGTGGAGGACAAAGTTCACGCCGGTTGTGGCGGGACTATTTTACTTCTCGCCTTGTCTAGTTTGTAACAAAATACTTTTGAAATGTATTCAGGTGGGGAGTCTTTCCTCACCGGTGACAGTTTCAAATGAATAAATTGTGTTTCAACAGTGATATTGTCCCAAAAAATAGAAATTCACATGGGCATGTACCTGCTAGGTCGTGCCCGGCCTCACCATTACTTTGTGCTCTGCAAACTCGTTTGACCCCCCTGCATGTTTTTAAGTTTTAGTTTTTGAAACTTGGTGATTTTCTATCAAGTTTTAGCAATTGAACTTGGTGAAGTTTTTAAAAGTTGTTACAATGTATTTCGAAAGTGGTCTTATTTCAAAGCCCTCGCCACAAGAAAAATGAATATGCAAATGGATAATAAATTGGACTCTTACTTCAAAAGATATCGTAGATTCAAATGTGAAAGTAAAAAAAAGGGGTCAGCACCCCATACCTGCATGCTACGAATCGCCTCTTGTTCAAAATGATGGCTTCATAGAATTTTACTCACTTCTAGCAAATTTAACTAAAAAAACGTTTTAGCTACTATTGACAATGAGTAATGCAAATCATACGGAGAGACTTTTTATAGGACTGGAAGTAGTAGGCCGTAAATCATGCATCGGCACGCAACAATTAGTACGACAAGTCTGCAAAACGCTTTTGCAAATCAATGCGTGGCTGGCCGGATACTGTCAGCGTACGTGGCGATCAACTGCGTGCCTAGCCGCTTTTTGTGAATTTGTGTGTTAGGCTGGTCACAATGGACAAGAACATAAGCTAGTAACTTATACACTTTCCTAGACTATGTTACTATCTCCATAATAGGTAGGAACATCTGTGTAGTGTCATGCAACAATGTAGTTATTAGGTAATAGCCTCACTGTTTCTTGGAGTGTGTGATGTTCCAGTAACTTAGCTAGTTATTACAAGCACCTCTTTCTTCATTAAATATGTGCCACATAATCAAAGTTGTATTGGAGTGTGTGATGTTATTCCTAAGTTTCTTCTCATTGTGACCAGCCTTAATTTGGCATGTTGCGTAAACACAAACGCATGTTGCCATCTGCTTGGCCGGAAACCACCTCGCGATCTTGGTCTGTCCTGCTTGGAGGCTTTGGTGCATGTGCATTTTGCGTATCCGTGCGTGCAGACGGAGCCAGGGAGAGCAGGACACGATCGATCGGTCAGTTTTCACCGATCACCGAGACGCGTGCGCAGCATGCAACCGGCACCATTTTTACATGCCAAAAAGTACTCTCGAGGTTATTTCGTCCCGTCGCATCGAGTAGGCAGCAGTCTTGACACGAGAAAAGAGAAGATCACAAGTTACTTTTTTTTGAAGATCACAAGGCTACTACCGGTGAAACAGTGAATTGATTAGTTGATCATGATCGGCCCATCCATCCATCGGCCGGCCCCGGCCACATGCGAGCGAAGCCAGCACGAAGGCGACGGCGACGACGACGACCGGAGCCCGCGCTGGCTCGGAAACGACACGCGCCTCGGGTGGCGCGGTCGCGGGGGAATCTGCCGCCGCAGTGAGCGGCAGTGCGAGGGCACAGAGACACGGCAGCGCTGGCCGGGGACAGACAGGACGCGCGTGCGTTGGGCGGGCGCCGGGCCGTGGCGGCAAACAGTGGTTCGTGCCCGTGAGCCCTGCCAGGCCGATATCATATGACCATTGGGGACTAGCCGACGACGGTTTTTTCGCTCCTCTGCCCGTCTGGTCTTGGCCTGTGGATTTGCTTGTTTCTGATGAGTTGATCGATCTTGGATCTGGTTCGTTTTGGAGGCGTGTTATCAGGCCTGTTGCCGCCCTCGTCTGTCTACAGCGCCCGTGCTTCGCCATTTGCAGGTTGGGGGACTGCCCGCCCATGGTTTGGTTTACTTCCCCTCAATCCACGGCTGAAAAATCGGTGCCCCTGCGCTACCGTCCATCCCAGAGGAATCCACTGCCTGGATACGGATCATCATCTCACATGCAGCGCAAATCTACTTATCAGGGACCCTTTCACCCACAAGGACCTTCAGTAACTTCGGTTACTGGAGTAATTGACAAAAAACTATCACATTTCAGTAAGCGTCCCACAGAACTACCACATTTTAAAAATTGACCAAAAACTTCAGTTTAGCGCTGATTTCGTGACAAAAAACTACCACATCGCGTTGATGACCGTTTGAAGTGTTTTACACGACTTTCTAACAGACCCGGCCCACCGGTCAGAACGGCGGCCGCGCTAACGGCTAACGGCGCTCGCCTGCCGCCCGTTAGCCGCGCGTGTCGGTCGGGCCCGGTCGAACCAGGCCTAACCTGGCCGACCGGCTCGCTCCTCGTCCTCACCACCTCACTCTCCCCCGACCTCACTGTCCTAACCCTAGCCGTCTTCATTCATGGCGGCGGCGGATCCAAACTCCGGCGCCGAATCGCTTGGAGGAGCGCCCCCCGACGTGGTTGGCGGCGGGGATGCCGTCTTCGTTGAGATTGATAACTGGCTAGGCAGCAGTAGCTTTGCGGTCGAAAACCAATCCCAGCCTCAACCTGAGCCGTCCCAGACGATTGTGAAGAGGCGCAGCGTTGAAGAGAAGAGGCGTGTAGCAGCGTTGAAGAGAAGAGGCGCAGCTCGAGGCCGGCGCAAGCTTCCTTGTCCTGCTGGCGGCGCGAGGTATGGCAACTGATTTGTAATTGTTTTTCTGAAATGATTTGTTTTGTTAGGAATCACCATATATAGGATAGTTTCATAGTTAGATTTACATTAGAACCATGTTTGAGCACAACAGGAATTGAAATCTGCTGGGAACATGAACAATTTGTTTTGCTGTGACTGAATCCAAAATGTAAAAAACTAGAAAATTTGAACTGTCAGACACTAAATATTGTGCAGACCATTTAATTATAAATTTTCCAATTTGTGGTGCAGTATTGATGACCCCAAGTGGGAAATTTGGTTCCATTTCTTAGCTAGAGAATCTGTGGTTAGAGGAATTTACCAGTCAGACATATCATTTTTGACTATGGTTTCTCTCATTCGGAGTGAGGGCTATGGAGCTGATGATTATATGTACTATGTTGTCGATGAGGAGAAATGAATAGAAGGTATGGAGCATCTTGGTTCTGAACATGATGTGCAGCAGATGTTGATTCACTTTGAGAAGGAAAAGAGTGTGAACATATGAGTTGTCAGAGCAGACGAGCCATGTAATGCAGATGAAAATAGAGATAGTTATTTTGTTGAACATTGCATTAACACTCAACAAAGTTGCACAAAGTTGGTGGATGCAATCAGTGACAGAAAGGATGAGCTTAAGCAAAGTTGTCTGCGGATGGAAGCTGAATTTAACCATTTTGAAGGTGACACTGATGTGTCTGAATTTCTTTCTGATGATGCGCAGTCAGGTTCAGATGACAACAATGTGAAATTACATCCAGGTTCCCCCTCTGAAGAAGAAGCTGCACAAGTAGATACATCAGTGGTCCAGAAACTTAAGCCAGTCAGAAACCCTAGTCCAACCATTAGATCGCACCAAGAGGTTCAGAAAGAGGTAAAACCAAACTGGTTTCCTGAAGCAGATGAATTTTGTTTTCCTGGTGATGTTGGCATTAGTGATGAAGAAGAAGAGCCTGAAGGAGCTTTCAAACTAGCAAGTGGCAGGAAGAGAGTGTTGAAGAAGTCAAAGGATAGGGTATGGTTCAATGAGAAGCTTCCAGATCCACATGAACAGTTTTGTAAGGGATTGTGCTTCACCGCTGTTTATGAGTTCAGAGATGCACTTAGGGATTTTCACATCAGGACTCTGAGGAATTTCCAATATCACATAAATGCCCCTGATAGGATTATTGTTTGGTGCTCAGAGAGAGCCCATGGATGTGATTTTCATATCAGTGCATCTAAGATAGCTCATGAAAAAACTTTCTGCATCAAGAAGTGTGATATGCTGCATACTTGTGGAGCATGTGCAGAGACCACAAAGATTACTACAAAGTGGTTGTCCAAATCAGTACAACCAGCATTGAGAGAAGACATTAGATCTCCTATGGATGCATTAATAAAGAAGACTAAGACTAAATTCTCAGTTGATGTTTCAAGAAGTGTTGCCTATAGGGCCAGGAGGAAGGTTGTTGGTGTGGTGCAGGGTGACCACAAGCAGCAGTACTTGAGGCTGAGGGATTATCTTCAAGCTGTTCTTGATATGAACCATGGGAGCAGGTGTATTGTAAAACATTTGTTGACCCAGAAAACCCTGCACCCACTCCTAGATTCAAGTACATGTTCTACTGTTTGGCAGCTTCAGAGGAAGGGTTTCTTAATGGTTGTAGACCATTTATAGGTAAATATTTCCTGATTGTGTTGTACATATTTGTGTGTCAATTTTCTTCTGTAGCTAATGTGTGACTCCATCCAGGGCTTGATGGATGTTTCATCAAGTTAACCACAGGACAACAAATTCTTGCTGCCACAGGAAGGGATGGCAACAACAACATCTACCCTATAGCTTTTGGTGTGGTTGACAAGGAAGATGGAGACAGTTGGACTTGGTTTTTAACTCAGTTGAGATGCTGCATTGGTAGTGGCAACAAATTTGGAACATACACAATAATATCTGACAGGCAAAAGGTTAGAAACTAAATCATTGACCATAGTTGGTATAGTAATTCACTGAATTATGTGAGTGTGTTCATATGTAGATCTATTTTCTGAATGTACAGGGTTTACTTAAGGCAATAAATGAAGTGTTCCCTGATTCACCTCAAAGATTCTGTCTTAGGCACATATATGCCAACTTCCAATCAGCTGGTTACAGAAGCAAAGAACTAAAGAAGTTGTTGACAAGGCTAGCTACTCTTATACTAGACATGGGCATGAATTAGGGATGGCTGAGCTGAAAGCACAGTGTGAGGATGCTTGGAAATGGCTTAAAATATAGAAGTCTCTGCTTGGGCTAGGTATGCTACGGACCATACTTGCAAAACAGATCTAGTTGTGAACAACTTTAGTGAAGTCTTCAACAAGATGATACTTGATGTAAGATCCAAACCAATAAGGACAATGTTTGAAGGGATCAGGACAAAGCAGATGATCAAGAGGCAACAGACTAGGGAGAAGTCACAGACTTGCAGGTGGACAATCACACCAAATTACTCAGAGATTCTAGAGGAGAATAAAAAATATGCCAAGTACTGCCAGGCTGACAAAGCTGGTGAAACAATTTGGCAAGTAACAAGCAAAGAAAAACAATATTGTGTGGACATGGCAACCTGCACATGTGACTGCAAGAGATGGAACATGACAGGTGCACCTTGCAGTCATGGCATATCTGCAATGACAAAACAAAAGCTGCATCCTGAGGACTATGTGTCTGAATTCTTCAAGAAGCCATTGTACATGGAGACATACAAAGCAATTATTTACCCTATACCTGGTCCAGATTGCTGGCCTGATACAAACACTCAAGACATTCATCCTCCTGTGGTCAAAGAAAAGGCAGGCAAAAAGCAGACAGTAAGGAGGAAGGGAGAGTTTGAGGTTCCAGCTCCAAGAGACACAAGTAGGATGGGCACTATCACATGTGGAAACTGTGGTTTAGAAGGACACAGGTATACAACATGCAACAAGACTCTGAAGCCTAGTCTTCAGATGAGGAAAAACAAACACCAGATAATTATCAACCTTGGAAAAAATCTCAGACATTTCTGAATGAGTACACTTTTAGAAATAAAAGTTATGTTTGACATGCAGGAAAACAAGGCAGTTTACTCTGATATACCTGCTGCAAGAACCACATCAGTCCCTGTTGCAAGAGGTAGAAGAGGAGCACAAACTTCATGTAGGCCTGCTACATCTCAACCAGGTCCTTCTACTTCTGCATCAGGCCCTACACCAAGAGCTAAAAGAGGTAGGACTGCAGGTGGAGGGAGGATCCATGGATTCACTGCACCAAGAGCTGCAACCACTTCAGATATTCAAGTTGGGACCAAGAGGAAGAGGACCCCAAGCTCAAAATTGGCAGGCTACTTCTACTGCAGTGGTAACTACTGAAACCTGTCAGCTCAAATTTGGGAGGTTTTATGTGCACTTTCTTAATTTGTTTAGCACTTTCTGAATTTGTTGTGCACTTTTCTGAACCTGTCGTGCACTATCTGAACATGTCGTGCACTTGTGGGTGGAAATGGGCCTCAGACTCGGCTCTCATATCGGACCACAGTCCACAAGTCTGCGTAGGTGTCTATAAAAAGACACTAACCTGTCCTTTCCCGTACCACTAAAACCCTAGCCGCCAGCATCACTACAACCCTACCTTAGCCACAAAGATGGATCCAAGCATAGGAGAGGTTGTCGACGACCAGGATGAGAGTTCTGGAGCAGCAAGAAGGGCCGCAAGAGCGGAAAGGAGGAGTCGTAGGGCTCAGGCACGTGAGCAACGCCAGAGGCTGGCTGCAACGATTATGGCAGCCCGCAACTCCCTCGACGTGATGCAGTTCAAGGAGGTGTTCCCAGATGGAACAAATCATCACCGATGAATTGATCATTTGGTGGGCTAGAGATAGTGCAACCTT
Source organism: Triticum aestivum (assembly GCF_018294505.1). NCBI lineage: Eukaryota > Viridiplantae > Streptophyta > Magnoliopsida > Poales > Poaceae > Triticum > Triticum aestivum. Next base: position 119,506,706 of record NC_057809.1, on the reverse strand, counting down.
CCATCGCTACCAAGTCACAAGGGCTAGGTGGAGCAGAATTCTTGATTCTGCGTCTTGAAACGGTTCAAGGTTAAGTTCTTCAATGTTATCTGAATTCTCCAAGTCTCTGGTTCTACTATGTATGTGATGATGTATCTGAAATTTCTCTGAATATATGCGCACTTGTATGCATGGATTTGCAGAATTTGCTGAAATTGTGCTCTGAATCTATGCGCTTTTGTATGCGTGGATTTTCTGAAATTTTCGAATTTGTGCTCTGAATCTATGCGCACCTGTTGATTTTCTGAATTTGTGCTCTGAATGTATGTCAATTTCTCTGATTTTTCTCTAGAAATAGTATCTCAGTCAACAATATATGTTTTCACCACAAAATAACGATTGCACAACTTTCACCTAACATCACTTAACCAACACAAGTTTCGGCACACAATAACTACTCCACAACTACCACCCTGTCAACTACTGCTGCACAAGTTTTACTTCTTCACTGCCTCACTCCACCTCTCTTTAACTACCCCTCTTTCTTCAGCTACTCTACTCACATCACTCTACCTCACGACAACTTCACCTAGCTCAACACCTCTGCATCTCACCACTTTCTGCTCCAACCATGGCTGCTTCTTATTCTTCTTCAGACCCATGGCTCAACCTATTCCCAACTGGCAAGGGATGGGTTGCCATGCTTTATGGTTCAGTGCGCGGCGACGACGACCTCTTCGTGGACTACATGAAGGTCGCCACAAGGTACACCAGCGTTCAAGATCTGGTGGATGGAGCAGACGAAGTGAGAAAGAAGACGACGAGTGAGGAGAAGCAATGCATGGACCAGCAATATGGAAACCGAGGTAAGGGGATCCTGCCCATAGATATACTGCTATGGGGAATGAAAGAGGCGGGCTCCGCCGATGCTGGGCAGAGGTAGCGGTGGGCAGACCACCACTACGTCGCCCCAGCACAATCTACGGCTGAAGCAAACGCAAACAAGCACCAAGACGAGGACGACGACCTCCAGATCATCGCACCACCAGCACTGCAGGCTCGCCACCGCCCTCCTCCCATCATCTTCATCGATGAAGACAAAGATGAAGAAGAACAGGAGGTGCATATGCTGGCAAATCATCCTACCGAAGTGAAGAGGAGGTACAACGCTCAGGCCGCTTAGCAGGGCAAGCGCCTAACTGAAACTGAATGTGAAACTATTAAGTTTCACATTCAGATTCGTCAGTCTTATTCAGTGTTGGCTAGTTTCAGTTATCCTCAAACTATTTGGTGCTATCTATCTATGTAATGCTATGTATGTTGCATCCTCGGACAATTTGTGTTATCTATGCTACCTCCTATGTAATGCAAGTTTCATTTTCATTTTCATTTTCAGTTTCAGTTTCAGTTTCAATGTTGTTTGGTGTTACTAGATTCAAGTGCAAGTATTAGCAACAACTACCTAGCAGCAACAAATTGCATATGGAGATATAACAACATCTGGATAATATGGTTCAGGTGGCATTACAAATAGGATTATCTTAGAGCATTACAGATCAGGGGCATTACAGCACCCAACAACACAACCAAAATGATCTGAAACCATAGGCAGTTCATAGGGAGTTCATATTAATATTAAGATGCATATCTGCATCAGATTCTAGTACTAGACCAGTTATATATATAGGCCTCATATTCACTTACCAACCCTAGCTACCACTTCACTCCTCCATGACGACTTCTTTGATCTTGTCTAGCTTTTCTTTGCACCCATGACCTGCCTTCAAAAGCTCAGCAATGATATGCTCCAGCTTCTTCTTCTCTTCTTTAAGGAGGTCTCTCTCAACTTGTATCTCCTTCATGGCTTTCCTGGTGTTTTGAATGATATCATCTTGACTCTACAGGATGCACCTTTGTTCTTTCTTGAGCTTAAGCTTCTCCATTTGAATCTCAATCTTTGCCCGCTCCTCAAGCTGATGCTTCTTCTCCTTAAGTTCATTGATTGTCTGGATTGTGTAATCCATGTCATGGGATTTCTGCCCATCCTGGTAATCAAGCAGCTTGGATACATCATCCACAAGCTGACTGTACTGATTGCCAAGAGAATCCAGCTCCTTCTTCAATTTCTCAACCTCTATCTCATGAGCCTCTTTGTCTTGCACTCTACCAAGGTTCTTCTCATGATACATATCCCAGAGCTTGGTTAAGCATCTTTGCAAAATCACAGGCCAAGGGGCATCTACCCACTCTAAAACACCACAGTTCACACCATCCTGAAAATCCAGTTAAATTTAAAGTGAGCTTTATTCTTCATTAACAAACATATTCACAATAACAAATCATAAACAGTACTCATATATGTAGCTACAATACACTAGCTAACTCTATGCTACAAATTATAAATCAGTGCTATGTTTCCATTGCTCTTTGTTGCTATTTGCTACAAGTACATAATTTAGACATAGCAATGTTCTTATAATTAATCAAAAATGAGAAAAGCAGCATCATTATTCAGAAAAGCACAAAACGAATCAATCACAGCCATGACAACTTGGTTCATTACCTCAGTTGCACATCCTATGAATCTCCTGCCAGTGTCAGTGCCTTCAAATGCCACAAATTTGCCAGCCCTCTCCCTGTGCAGGATGCACCTACGGTTAGATTCAGTCACAAGCCCAGAAAAGTTTGGATCTATCACAGTATCTGGAGTTTGCTGCAGCAGGAAACACATATATGTCAGCTACAACTCGCATACATGAACTTAAATGGAGAAATCCCTATCCTTCTTCAAACCCTAACCCTAGCAGAGGAGAGGAGAGGAGAGATTGAGCTGACTTACAAAATACTCCATATTCATGCTAGTGAACTCGCTCATGTACTCGTCATCATCGTCAGAGGTCTCGTTGCTGTTGGGCCACGACGGCATGGTCGCGGTGTCGCCGGAGTGCGAGAAGAAGAAGAGCAGTGGAGAGCAGAGGAGAAGAGTGAGTCGGGGGAGAGTGAGGTGGTGAGGACGAGGAGCGAGCCGGTCGGCCAGGTTATGCCTAGTCCGACCGGGCCCGACCGACACGCGCGGCTAACGGGCGGCAGGCGAGCGCCGTTAGCCGTTAGCGCGGCCTCCGTCCTGACCGGTGGGCCGGGTCTGTCAGAAAGTCGTTTACAACACTTCAATCAGTCATCAACGCGATGTGGTAGTTTTTTGTTACGAAATCAGCGTTAAACTGAAGTTTTTGGTCAGTTTTCAAAATGTGATAGTTTTGTGGGAAGCTTACGTGAAATGTGATAGTTTTTTGTCAATTACTCTCGGTTACTGTGGCCTGTGTGGACGGGACCATGGTCCATGGACACGAATCAAGGCCTCTGTGCGAGTTGTGAAAAACTTTTATTGCCCGAATTTAAACACACCCACCACCACCCTACGCTGTTCGGCAGAGACCCAACGGCATCGCAGGACCAGCTAGGGGAGGATGAAACCAAAGCAGAGTCTCTTATTTTCATTATTGATGAAAAATATACCCAGCATCACATCAACCAGCAGGTGATGTGCAAAAGTTGCACGGAGGCGCAAGCAAAATGCTTCAGCGAACAAGAATGTAGCAGCACTAGTTCAGTTTCAGACAGCTTCAGACACTGCTGCAGCAAGAGGTGGCCCGGGCCGGACTGGCCAAACACTGGACCCTCTCGTACTGCCGATCATGAGGAAGCAGTCGCACTGGCCGGGCTCTCTACCGCGTCTTCCTCCAGGTGGATCAGCTTCCCACTGATTTTCCTGGCACAGTCGCAATCATTCATCATGTTCATGTTAGCTCCTCTGATAGATATATCTGCTGAAAGCGCTAACAGGAAAATGTAATGCAGGAGTATGTACCTCTGATGGTGTGGTTTCTCATCGGACAAAACTTTCATCAATCTCTTCTCGAAAGGCGTGGCATGCCAGTTCACCCTCTGGTCCTGAGAACATCCAATCACGTACAACGGCTCGTAAGTTACATACAGATAACCGTGAAAGCGAGGAAGATTAGAGGGAAAATGCGCACCTCTTTGTACTTGGTGGTGGTGTTGGGGATCCCGTTGCCGTCCCAGGCCTTGGGCAGCATCGGGGTAGGGTTGTTCTCGTTGTCCCAGTTCAGCCCAGAGGCCACAAAGACGGGCACGTCGCTGAGATCGACGCTCCCGAAGCCCAGCTGCCGTCCAGTCTGGCCCTCACCCTCACCATCCGCACACGTAGTCTTGAGCCAGCAGGACAGGCTGGCCACGCCATGCTTCCCGTTCTCCGAGCTCTTGCTCAGCAGCTCTCCGACGCCGCCGCCGCCCACAAGCTGCTGCTGGTTGACGTTCTCATCCTCTGGACACGCCACTTCTTCGGCGTGCTGCGCTTTCCAGCCGCCATGGAACAGAAATGGCGCAGACTCTGATGATAGCGCTGCGTCTGCATTCACTGAGCCTGGAAGGGTTTGCTGATGGGGCTTCTCGTTCTCGGTGGAATCTGCAGACAGGTACCTTCTTTTGGGAGGGTGAGAGGCGACCACGGGGGAGGAGGACTCGTCTCTCAGCTCCGTCCACTGCAGCTTGTTCTCGATGGGTCGCAGGACGGGGTACAGGAACTGCTTGCTGGCCCTCCCGCGCTTCCCGGGCTTGAAGTTCCCCTGGTGTGTGGTGAATCCAGGGGTCTGGATGTCGTCCCTCAGAACCAGAGGGGTGGGGAAAGGCGAGTCGCTAGGATCAGGATTCTGGTTCCTGATGATCTGGCCTGAGGACCTTTCCTGCGACGATGATCTCGCCGCTGATTCAACCTCAGTGACATGGTCGTCAGTGCCTTCGTCGGTGTCCTGATCATGCTTCACAGCACCATCGTGCCCGTCGGAGTTGAACCTGTTTTATTGGAAAGAAACAGCAAAATTGGTTTTCAGACCAGCTAACAGTAGTCGTCACCTTACTACTGTAGTTTACAGGATCACAACATTCATGATGATCTTGTTCAAAAAATAATAATCATGGAGATAGATGGTACAGTAGTTCTTTACCCCTCAGACAAGTAATCCTTAATTTCAGACACCAGGGCCTCTTTAGTCTCCTGTGCATTGTTTGACGTCTCATTGCACTGGGTGTAAGAAAAAAGATGTCAGACGGTGATTTTTATGAAAAGAAGATCACAAAGACAAACTCAATACGACGACACCTCGTTAATTTCTCGCTCTTCGACTTGGTTTGATGCTTTCAGAATTTCGGGAGGGGTTTCTGATATTGCGCCACAAGATTTAAGATAATTTGCCTGGTATAATAGTGGAATTCCATGAAAACATCGTCAGAATTTGTTACTAGTATAATTTAGAGTGCCAAGATTTAAAAGATAACACGGAATTGCAACAGTGAAGTGTAACAATATCTATCAGTATGCAGTGCAGAGATAAATGTAGAAATATCAAGCAAATGAGCATTACAGAACTTTTTCATTGTAATTGGTTGGTGCTAACTATGCCAAAATCTGCTAACCAGTAAGACTTGGACTATATCTGAAGATTATAATCCTAACTATTGAACTGCATAGACCTGAAATTTGAGAACCAGTTAGACTTGGCCTACATCTGAAGATTGTAATCATAATTATTGAATTGCATGGACCTAACCACCTCTCCGAAGTTTAAGGCTTTAAGCTGATGGAGAAAGGCAGATAATATATTTCACCACTTCCTCTCACGTCTAGGCTGTTCTCATCCTTGGACTTGAGATCGACGTAGGTTACAACTATTCAGAAAGTGCGTTGGCAGGGTGTTGAAAATTTGAAATGTTGACCTGTTGGCCATGATATCGTATTAAGTTGCATGCACATAACAACCTTGCCCAAATGCATATGTGGAAAAGATGGACAATATATTTCAACAATAACTAACCATTATAATATTCTAAACTACATAAACAATGCATACGAAAAACCTTTATGAGGTTATACATTGTATAGCATGGTCCTTGATATAATTCTCCAAAGACAAAAGGTTGAAGTGGAATTGAAAAAGAGCAAGATTTAATCTTGACAGTGCACACAGACTTCAGCAAAGCCTGATGGGGAAAGGCAAGCAATACATTTGAACACTAATTGATAACTCTATTATTCAGAATTACCTATGTGACATATACAACAAAATCTTTAGAAGGTTGTGCATTTTACAGCATGATCTTTCCATATATTTTTGCAAAGTCTAAAAGTTCAGATGGGATCTAAAAAGTCAATATTTAATTTTGAAATCAGCGCACATTGACTTCAGCAAATGTGATAACTAGCATCTGCTAGACTTGCAGTGTACTTATCGTGGAAATTTTTATGGCACGCCCACTGAAAATGGTCTAAGCAAGGGTTTCAAATCCGCAAATCGTGTCCTATTCGGCCAACAACTAGATGTGTCTCCACAAGCAAAAAGGTTAAAAGGTATTTAAAAGGTAGATGGTATTTTTGTTGCCACAGGTGCATACTTTACACATTTCACTGAACATTAAACAGTGCGGAGCATAGTAGTTAGCCCAAATGACAAAACTAACACCAACTGAACATGGCATATTGAGGAGATGAATTTTAGATTTAAAATTTAAAAACAAAAAAGCCAACCGCCAACATTCCCGAAACCAAAGAATGCATGGAAGGAGAACGTTACGACATTTTGCTGCTAGGGCAGCAGCACAATTTCCATTCTGGTAAAGTGCAGTGCAGACTTAACAGCCAACCCTAGGTACTAAGAAGGCCCCTTGGCAATTGCAGAACGACCTTCTAACTATAAAGTTCATCGATTTCCATTCTAGTAAAGTGCAGTGCAGACTTAACAGCCAATCCTAGGTACTAAGAAGGCCCCCTTGGCAATTGCAGAACAACTTTCTAACTACAAAGTTTGTCTAGACATAGCAGATTAGCAGGTACAGACTTGACAGTCTATCCATGAAGGCCACATCGACAGTGCAGACGTGTCAAAGTCAAAACGTAAGCATCAACCAATTCATTTTTTTCCCTGCCACCCACCGGCAACACGGCCTGAATACCGACGGAGCTGCGCACAGTTAAAAAAACACAGAAACAGGAAAGCGCTTTGCAGCCGATCTCGGTACCTCTCGCCTGAGGTCGTCGTCGACCCCTCCGTCGTTCCCGAGACCCTCCTTCGGCGTCCGGCTCTCCTCAAGCTCTGAAAACAAAACAACACGCAATCAGCAGTCCGTCACCATCATCAGCAGATCGAATCGGATCCGATCGGCGCAACGGGAGATTCAGAAACTCACTCGCCGTGCCGTCGTCGTGGTGGTCGTCCAGGAAGGCGTCCCCGAGCCGGGTCTTGCGCACGAGCGGATCCTGCAGGGGAGAAACACCCGGAGAAACAGATCATCGGCACGCGGATCGGAGACGAGGGGTCCAGGGAAGACGAGATCGCAGGGGGTGGGGGTGAGCGTACGTGGAGGGCCCGGCTGGCCGGGTCGGGGCGGCCGCGGAAGCACGAGAGGAAGCAGCCCATGGCGGCGTCGAGAGAATCCTGCGGCGAGCTCGCTCAGTCGTCGCCGCCGCGGTCGAGGGTTTGGGGATTGGTGCGGCGGGATCCCGGGGAGTGATTGTCGGAAATGGAAGGTCGGAGCAGGGGGGAGAAGAAGAGGCGGAGGTGAAGGGGGGACGAGATTTGAAAAGAAAATTCGAAACGGAGACACGGACACCGCAGAGGGGGCAGAGGGGGGACGGGAGGATTTGTTTTTTCGCCTAGTGTGGTGGGCCTTTTTGTGCCGTTAGGTGGAAATGGGTTGGGCGTAGATGGGCCGGACGTAGAGACGAATGTGCCGTGCGGTGGAAACACTGGATGGACGAAGCATTGGTTATTTGTCCCACCTCGCTTGCTTAGTGGAGTTGAGCTCGAGCTGATCGCTACTTATAGGGTGTCAGCCGCAGTGATAGAGCCCAGGCAGCTGCGTGGTGAGCATAAAGCGAACTATTCTTTCGCCTTTTACTAAAGAATACCGTGTGCGCACCATATCAAGCAGCATACACCTATTTTTGAAGGGTTCTTTTCTCTTGATGAGGAGGGTCCCACAATTCAGTCTACAAAATTTGTTCACACATTGATCAACTTACTTTCAAAGCCTAGGCAAGGTCTATACCAATTCATCAGCCATTTGACATGAAGCAATCATTCTTAGTTTCACATGCCTAGGATTTTTTTTATTAAAAAATGAATAGATGCATGCATCACATGCTTGTCACTAAAGCACGTCCAATCCCCTAAGAAAAAACTAAAGCACGTCCATGTTATGATTCATTTCAGAATTTAGAGAGGAGTGCGACAAAGATGGGGATGAATTTATAGAGGGATGTAGCAAAGCTGGGAATGCAAGGATCATAACGGCTTTTGCAGCGAATGCTCTGTGATGTGTCTAACCCGTGCACGAATCTCAGTGCGTGACAACGTGGGAATCCTCATGGAACATCGTTCGCTTCATTCACCCCTTGAAACGGTTGAAATCTTGAACGAGTGACATTCTTTATACAGAGCATGGCAATTACTGTGCGTAGCATGGCAGTTTCGTCTCATGTAACGTGGCAGTTTTTCTGAAATATGCGTGGCAACTTTCTTAACCGTTGGATGGCGTTTATATTTGTTGTAGCATGCCAATCCTATTCTGTGAGCATGACAATCGCTAACTAGTTAGACAATTTTTTATCATATAGTGCAGCGATTCTCTCTGATGCAACATTTACCGTGTTCTAATATCACTAGTAGAAAATAGGACTTTGGTTGGGGCCTGGCCAGCCCATTAGTCCTGATTCAGTCACGAACCGGGACCCATGGGGGGCATACGTCCCGGTTCGTGCGCTCAGGGGGTCGGCCAGGCCTTGGGAGGCATTTGTCCCGGTTCGTGTGGACCCATTTGTCCTAGTTCTAGGCATGAACCGCGATCAATGGTCCTCGCTCCTGGCCCACATCCATTGGTTTCGATTCGTGCCTAGAACCGGAACAGAAGGGGGGCCTTTAGTCCCAGTTCCAGCCACGAACCGGGACCAATGAGGTGGCTATATATACCCCTTCACCGCGGCAGAGCACTCCACAGTGCTTTGTTTTTTCTGGCCGGCGGGGGTAGAGCTTTGTGGTGCTCTAGCTCACCTCCTAAGCACATGAGGTGTTCGATGAAATGCCCGAGCCACACTAGTTAAGCTTTATCCTCTCGAAGCTCGACCTCCAAACTCCATTTTCCCCAAGATTTGTCTAGGTTTAGCGGTCCGTCACGTCCCGTCCTCGTCTTCACCGTCGTCGATCGCCCGTGCCGATCTGGTCGCCGACACCATCGTGGTGAGCCTCTTGTTCTTATCTTATTTCTGGAAAAGAAATCTTACTTTATATAGATACTTGTCTAATTTTCTTACTTCTATTATTGCTTGTTATTATATAGTGCGATGGTTTTGGTATCCGCCCCCGTCGGCCCTCGTCCTGGCTATGATTCGGATGTGGTGTAACTATTTGGTTCATTTATTGTTTATGACAATTATGCCGACCAATGTGACATAGATTTTATTTATCTAGGAGGTATGTGAACCGGAAATTCCAACCGACACTATTGTCGAGAGGTTAAATTTAGTTGAAGAAGAAAACAATTACTTGAGGAAAAAAATTAAAAAAATTGAGGAGGAGAAGATGATATTGAAATTGCATGTTGCGGATGTCGTCGATGATCACAAGATCAAGATGGATGCAATGCGGTTGAAGATTAGAAAGATTAGAAAATATGCCATTCATATCAAGGCTTGGTATCATTATGCCGTAGGATCAATTGTTACCCTGGTTGTGATTATGATCGCATTTGTTGTTGCATTGAAAGATTTTACATAGTTTCAATGTATGGTTTAGTTAGATGCTCTGGAGAGCTATATGTTGTTCAATGAGAACTATGCATGTACTTTGGTTTTAATGTGATGATGAACTTCTATTAATTTGGTCAATTATCTATCCATGTGAATCTGTAATGGTTTTTGACACACATAATTATATATAATGCACACAGATGAACCGACAATGGATGTACGGTGACAGACACACCTCTGAGTACATTAAGGGCCTGCATAATTTTCTCGAAGTGGCTGAGGCAAACAAGCAGAATGGTTTTATGTGTTGTCCATGCACTATATGTGGGAATACGGAGTCTTACTCTGACCAGAAAATCCTTCACACCCACCTGCTTTATAAGGGTTTCATGCCACACTATAATGTTTGGACCAAGCACGGAGAATTAGAGGTTATGATGGAAGACAACGAAGAAGAAGAGGACTATGACAACTATGTGCCCCCTGAATACGGTGATGCTGCAACGGGGGAAGCTGCTGAAGATCAAGAGGAACCGGACGATGTGCCCGATGATGATGATCTCCGCCGGGTCATTGTTGATGCACGGACATAGTGCGAAAGTCAAAACGAGAAGTTGAAGTTCGACCGCATGTTAGAGGATCACAAAAAAGGGTTGTACCCCAATTGCGAAGATGGCAACACAAAGCTCGGTACCGTACTGGAATTGCTGCAGTGGAAGGCAGAGAATGTTGTGCCTGACAAAGGATTTGAGAAGCTACTGAAAATATTGAAGAAGAAGCTTCCAAAGGATAATGATGTCTACTACACAACCTTCTTCTTGTAGACGTTGTTGGGCCTCCAAGTGCAGAGGTTTGTAGGATAGTAGCAAATTTCCCTCAAGTGGATGACCTAAGGTTTATCAATCCGTAGGAGGCGTAGGATGAAGATGGTCTCTCTCAAGCAACCTTGCAACCAAATAACAAAGAGTCTCTTGTGTCCCCAACACACCCAATACAATGGTATATGGATGGTAGATAATAGTTTTTGTAATCTGAAAATATAAAAACAACAAGGTAACGAATGATAAAAGTGAGCGTAAATGGTATTGCAATGTGTTGAAACAAGGCCTAGGGTTCATACTTTCACTAGTGCAAGTCCTCTCAACAATAATAACATAATTGGATCACATAACTATCCCTCAACATGCAACAAAGAGTCACTCCAAAGTCACTAATAGCGGAGAACAAACGAAGAGATTATGGTAGGGTACGAAACCACCTCAAAGTTATTCTTTCCAATCAATCCGTTGGGCTATTCCTATAAGTGTCACAAATAGCCCTAGAGTTCGTACTAGAATAACACCTTAAGACACAAATCAACCAAAACCCTAATGTCACCTAGATACTCCAATGTCACCTTAAGTATCCATGGGCATGATTATACGATATGCATCACACAATCTCAAATTCATCTATTCAACCAACACATAGAACCTCAAAGAGTGCCCTAAAGTTTCTACCGGAGAGTCAAGACGAAAACGTGTGCCAACCCCTATGCATAGATTCTCAAGGTCACGGAACCCGCAAGTTGATCACCAAAACATACATCAAGTGGATCATAGAATACCCCATTGTCACCACAGGTATCCCACGCAAGACATACATCAAGTGTTCTCAAATCCTTAAAGACTCAATCCGATAAGATAACTTCAAAGGGAAAAACTCAATCCATTACAAGAGAGTAGAGGGGGAGAAACATTATAAGATCCAACTATAATAGCAAAGCTCGCGATACATCAAGATCGTGCCACCTCAAGAACACGAGAGAGATCAAACACATAGCTACTGGTACATACCCTCAGCCCCGAGGGAGAACTATTCCCTCCTCATCATGGAGAGCACCGGGATGATGAAGATGGCCACCGGAGAGGGATTCCCCCTCCGGCAGGGTGCCGGAACGGGTCTAGATTGGTTTTCGGTGGCTACGGAGGCTTCTGGCGGCGGAACTCCCGATCTATTGTCGTCTTCGAAGTTTTTAGGGTATATGGGTATATATGGGAGGAAGAAGTACGTCGGTGGACCTCCGGGCTGTCCACGAGGCAGGGGGGCGCGCCCCCACCCTCGTGGGCAGCCCGGGACTCTCCTGGTCCAACTTTGATATTCCGTGGGCTTCTTCTGGTCCAAAAATAAGTTCCGTGAAGTTTCAGGTCAATTGGACTCCGTTTGATTTTCCTTTTCTGCGATACTCTAAAACAAGGGAAAAAACAGAAATTGGCACTGGGCTCTAGGTTAATAGGTTAGTCCCAAAGATCATATAAAATAGCATATAAATGCATATAAAACATCCAAGGTTGATAATATAATAGCATGGAACAATCAAAAATTATAGATACATTGGAGACGTATCAGCATCCCCAAGCTTAATTCCTGCTCGTCCTCGAGTAGGTAAATGATAAAAACAGAATTTTTGATGTGGAATGCTACCTAACATAATTTCAATGTAATTCTTCTTAATTGTGATATGAATATTCAGATCCAAAAGATTCAAGATAAAAGTTCAATATTGACATAAAAATAATAATACTTCAAGCATACTAACTAAGCAATTATGTCCTCTCAAAATAACATGGCCAAAGAAAGTTCATCCCTACAAAATCATATAGTTTAGTCATGCTCCATTTTCATTACGCAAGAATGCTCTCATCATGCACAACCCCGATGACAAGCCAAGCAATTGTTTCACACTTTAGTAATCTCAAACCTTTTCAACTTTCACGCAATACATGAGCGTGAGCCATGGATATAGCACTATGGGTGGAATAGAATATAATGATGGGGGTTATGTGGGGAAGACAAAAAGGGAGAAAGTCTCACATCAACGAGGCTAATCAATGAGCTATGGATATGCCCATCGATTGATGTTAATGCAAGGAGTAGGGATTGCCATGCAATGGATGCACTAGAGCTATAAATATATGAAAGCTCGACAAAAGAAACTAAGTGGGTGTGCATTCAACTTGCTTGCTCACAAAGACCTAGGGTACTTGAGGAAGCCCATTGTTGGAATATACAAGCCAAGTTCTATAATGAAAAATTCCCACTAGTATATGAAAGTGATAACTCAAGAGACTCTCTATCATGAAGATTGTGGTGCTACTTTGAAGCACAAGTGTGGTAAAAGGATAGTAACATTGTCCATTCTCTCTTTTTCTCTCATATTTTTTTTGTTTTTTGTTTTTTTGGACCTTCTTTTTTTGGCCTTTTTTCCGCCCGGAGTCTCATCCCGACTTGTGAGGGAATCATAGTCTCCATCATCCTTTCCTCACTAGGACAATGCTCTAATAATGATGATCATCACACATTTATTTACTTACAACTCAAGAATTACAACTCGATACTTAGAACAAGATATGACTCTATATGAATGCCTCCGGCGGTGTATCGGGATTGCGATGAATCAAGTGTGACATGTATGAAAAATTATGAACGGTGGCTTTGCCACAAATACGATGTCAACTATATGATCATGCAAAGCAATATGACAATGATGATGCGTGTCATAATAAACGGAACGGTAGAAAGTTGCATGGCAATATATCTTGGAATGGCTATGGAAATGCCATAATAGGTAGGTATGGTGGCTGTTTTGAGGAAGATATAAGGAGGTTTATGTGTGAAAGAGCATATCATATCACGAGGTTTGGATGCACCGACGAAGTTTGCACCAACTCTCAATGTGAGAAAGGGCAATGCACGGTACTGAAGAGGCTAGCAATGATGGAAGGGTAAGAGTGCGTATAATCCATGGACTCAACATTAGTCATAAAGAACTCACATACTTATTGCAAAAATATACAAGTCATCAAAAACCAAGCACTACGCGCATGCTCCTAGGGGGATAGATTGGTAGGAAAAGACCATCTCTCTTCCCCGACCGCCACTCATAAGGAAGACAATCAAATAACACCTCATGTTTCAAATTTGTTACACAACGTTTATCATACGTGCATGCTACGGGACTTGCAAACTTCAACACAAGTATTTCTCAAATTCACAACTACCCAACTAGCACAACTTTGATATCACTATATCCATATCTCAAAACAATCATCAAGTATCAAACTTCTCTTAGTATTCAATGCACTCATAAGAAAGTTTTTTTACTAATCTTGAATACCTAGCATATTAGTATTATTTAAGCAAATTACTATGCTGTTTAAGACTCTCAAAATAATCTAAGTGAAGCATGAGAGAATAATAGTTTCTATAAAACAAAGCCACACCGTGCTCTAAAAAGATATAAGTGAAGTACTAGAGCAAATGACAAACTACTCCCGAAAGATATAAGTGAAGATCAATGAGTAGTTGAATAATTATGCAACTATGTGAAGACTCTCTAACATTTAAGAATTTCAGATCTTGGTATTTTATTCAAACAGCAAGCAAAACTAAAGAAAATAAAATGACGCTCCAAGCAAAACACATATCATGTGGCGAATAAAAATATAGCTCCAAGTAAAGTTACCGATGAACGAAGACGAAAGAGGGGATGCCTTCCGGGGCATCCCCAAGCTTAGGCTCTTGGTTGTCCTTGAATATTACCTTGGGCTGCCTTGGGCATCCCCAAGCTTAGGCTCTTGCCACCCCTTGTTCCATAATCCATCAAAACTTAACCCAAAACTTGAAAACTTCACAACACAAAAGTTAAAGTAGAAAATCTCGTGAGCTCCGTTAGCTAAAGAAAATAAAACACCACTTCAAGGTACTGTAATGAACTCATTATTTATTTATATTGATGCTAAACCTACTGTATTTCAACTTCTCTATGGTTTATAAACTATTTTACTAGCCATAGATTCATCAAAATAAGCAAACAACACACGAAAAACAGAATCTGTCAAAAACAGAACAGTCTATAGTAATCTGTAGCTAACGCAAGATCTGGATCCTCAAAAATTCTAAAATAAATTGCTGGACGTGAGAAATTTATCTATTAATCATCTGCAAAAAAATTAACTAAATAGCAATTTCCAAATAAAAATGGCAGCAATTCTCGTGAGCGCTAAAGTTTCTGTTTTTTACAGCAAGATTAAAAAGACTTTCCCCAAGTCTTCCCAATGGTTCTACTTGGCACAAACACTAATTAAACACAAAAAAACCACATCTAAACATAGGCTAGATGAATTATTTATTACTAAACAGGAGCAAAAAGCAAGGAACAAGAATAAAATTGGGTTGCCTCCCAACAAGCGATATCGTTTAACGCCCCTAGCTAGGCATGCTGATTTCAATGAGGCTCACATAAAAGATAAGAATTGAAACATAAAGAGAGCATCATGAAGAATATGACTAGCACATTTAAGCCTAACCCACTTTCTATGCATAGGGATTTTGTGAGCAAACTTGTGGGAACAATAATCAACTAGCATAGGAAGTTAAAACAAGCATAACTTCAAAACTTTAAGCACATAGAAAGGAAACTTGATATTATTGCAATTCCTACAAGCATATGTTCCTCCCTCATAATAATTTTCAGTAGCATCATGAATGAATTCAACAATATAACCAGCACCTAAAGCATTCTTTTCATGATCTACAAGCATAGAAATTTTATTACTCTCCACACAAGCAAAATTTCTTCTCATGAATAATAGTGGGAGCAAACTCAACAAAATAATTATCATGTGAGGCATAATCCAACTAAAAACTAAAATCATGATGACAAGTTTCATGGTTATCATTATTCTTTATAGCATATAAGTCATCACAATAATCATCATAGATAGCAACTTTGTTCTCATAATCCATTGGAACCTCTTCCGAAGTAGTGGATTCATCACAAAATAAAGTATGACCTCACCAAATCCACTTTCATAATTATCATAATAAGATTCAACATACTCCAAAAAGTGGGATCATTACTTCCTAAAGTTGACACTCTTCCAAACCCACTTTCATCAATATAATCATGATATTGACACTCTTCCAAACCCACTTTCATCAATATAATCATCATAAGTAGGAGGCATGCTATCATCATTATAAATTTGCATATCAAAACTTGGGTGACAAAAAATATCATCTTCATCAAACATAGCTTCCCCAAGCTTGTGGCTTGCATATCATTAGCATCATGGATATTCAAGGAATTCATACTAAAAACATTGCAATCATGCTCATCATTCAAATATTTAGTGCCAAACATTCTAATGCATTCTTCTTCTAGCACTTGAGCACAATTATCTGAATCCTTATTTTCATGATAGATATTAAAAAGATGAAGCGTATGAGGTAAACTCAATTCCATTTTTTATAGTTTTCTTTTATAAACTAAACTAGTAACAAAACAAGAAACTAAAAGACTCGATTGCAAGATCTAAAGATATACCTTCAAGCGCTAACCTCCCCGGCAACGGCGCCAGAAAAGAGCTTGATATATACTACACAACCTTCTTCTTATAGACGTTGTTGGGCCTCCAAGTGCAGAGGTTTGTAGGACAGTAGCAAATTTCCCTCAAGTGGATGACCTAAGGTTTATCAATCCATAGGAGGCGTAGGATGAAGATGGTCTCTCTCAAGCAACCCTGCAACCAAATAACAAAGAGTCTCTTGTGTCCCCAACACACCCAATACAACGCTAATTGTATAGGTGCACTAGTTCGGCGAAGAGATGGTGATACAAGTGGTATATGGATGGTAGATAAAGGTTTTTGTATGCTGAAAATATAAAAACAGCAAGGTAACTAATGGTAGAAGTGAGCGTAAATGGTATTGCAATGCTAGGAAATAAGGCCTAGGGTTCATACTTTCACTAGTGCAAGTTCTGTCAACAATAATAACATAGTTGGATCATATAACTATCTCTCAACATGCAACAAAGAGTCACTCCAAAGTCACTAATATCGAAGAACAAACGAAGAGATTATGGTAGGGTACGAAGCCACCTCAAAGTTATTCTTTCCAATCAATCCGTTGGGCTATTCCTATAAGTGTCACAAACAGCCCTAGAGTTTGTACTAGAATAACACCTTAAGACACAAATCAACCAAAACCCTAATGTCACCTAGATACTCCAATGTCACCTTAAGTATCTGTGGGTATGATTATATGATATGCATCACACAATCTCAGATTCATCTATTCAACCAACACATAGAACCTTAAAGAGTGCCCTAAAGTTTCTACCGGAGAGTCAAGACGAAAACGTGTGCCAACCCCTATGCATAGATTCCCAAGGTCACGGAACCCGCAAGTTGATCACCAAAACATACATCAAGTGGATCATAGAATACCCCATTGTCACCACAGGTATCCCACGCAAGACATACATCAAGTGTTCTCAAATCCTTAAAGACTCAATCCGATAAGATAACTTCAAAGGGAAAAACTCAATCCATTACAAGAGAGTAGAGGGGGAGAAACATCATAAGATCCAACTATAATAGCAAAGCTCGCGATACATCAAGATTGTGCCACCTCAAGAACATGAGAGAGAGATCAAACACATAGCTACTGGTACATACCCTCAGCCCCGAGGGAGAACTACTCCCTCCTCGTCATGGAGAGCACCGGGATGATGAAGATGGCCACTGGAGAGGGATTCCCCCTCTGGCAGGGTGCCGGAACAGGTCTAGATTGGTTTTCGGTGGCTACGGAGGCTTCTGGTGGCGGAACTCCCGATCTATTGTCGTCTTCAAAATTTTTAGGGTATATGGGTATATATGGGAGGAAGAAGTACGTTGGTGGACCTCCAGGCTGTCCACGAGGCAGGGGGCGTGCCCAGGGGGGTGGGCGTGCCACCCACCCTCGTGGGCAGCCCGGGACTCTCCTGGTCCAACTCCGATACTCCGTGGGCTTCTTCAGGTCCAAAAATAAGTTCCTTGAAGTTTCAGGTCAATTGGACTCTGTTTGATTTTCCTTTTCTGCGATACTCTAAAATAAGGAAAAAAGCAGAAACTAGCACTGGGCTCTAGGTTAATAGGTTAGTCCCAAAAATCATATAAAATAGCATATAAATGCATATAAAACATCCAAGGTTGATAATATAATAGCATGGAACAATCAAATATTATAGATACGTTGGAGACGTATCAGATAACGAATTACCCGACAGTACGTACGCAACAAAGAAGGTCGTATGCCCTCTAGGATTGGAGGTGCTGAAGATACATGCATGCCCTAATGACCGCATCCTCTACCATGGTGTGTACGAGGATTTGAACACATGCCCGGTATGCGGTGCATTGTGGTATAAGATCAGACGAGATGACCTTGGTGATGTTGACGGCGAGCCCTCCAGGAAGAGGGTTCCTGCGAAGGTGATGTGGTATGATCCTATAATACCACAGTTGAAACCTCTGTTCAGAAATGAAGAGCATGCCAAGTTGATGCGATGGCATAGAGAGGACCGTAAGAAAGACCGAAAGTTGAGAGCACCCGCTGACGGGTCGCAGTGAAGAAAAATCGAGAGAAAGTACTGGGCCGAGTTTGCAGGTGACCCATGATACGTCGCCAACGTATCTACTTTTCCAAACACTTTTGCCCTTGTTTTGGACTTTAACTTGCATGATTTGAATGGAACTAACTCGGACTGACGTTGTTTTCAGCAGAATTGCCATGGTGTTATTTTTGTGCAGAAATAAAAGTTCTCGGAATGACCTGAAAATCTACGGAGAATATTTTTGGAATATATAAAAAATACTAGCGAAAGAATCAAGGCCAGGGGGCCCACACCCTGTCCACGAGGGCGGGGCGCGCCTACCCCCCTGCCTCGTGGGCCCCCTGGTGCTCCACCAACCTCAACTCCAACTCTATATATTCATGTTCGGGGAGAAAAAAATCAGAGAGAAGGATTCATTGCATTTTACGATACGGAGCCGCCGCCAAGCCCTAATCTCTCTCAGGAGGGCTGATCTGGAGTCCGTTCGGGGCTCCGGAGAGGGGAATCCATCGCCGTCGTCATCATCAACCTTCCTCCATCACCAATTTCATGATGCACCATCGTGTGTGACTAATTCCATCATAGGCTTGCTAGACGGTGATGGGTTGGATGAGATTTATCATGTAATCGAGTTAGTTTTGTTAGGGTTTGATCCCTAGTATCCATTATGTTCTGAGATTGATGTTGCTATGACTTTTCTATGCTTAATGCTTGTCACTAGGGCCCGAGTGCCACAATTTCAGATCTGAACCTATTATGTTTTCATGAATATATGTGAGTTCTTGATCCTATCTTGCAAGTCTATAGTTGATACGTCTCCAACGCATCTATAATTTTTGATTGCTCCATGCTATATTATCTACTATTTTGGATGTTTATGGGCTTTATTATACACTTTTATATCATATTTTGGGACTAACCTATTAACCGAGAGCCCAGTGCCAGTGCCAGTTTCTGTTTTTACCTTGTTTTAGAATATCATAGAAAAGGAAAACCAAACGTAGTCCAATTGACCTGAAACTTCACGGAACTTATTTTTGGATCAGAAGAAGCCCAGAAGACTTGGAGTGCACGTCAGGAGATCTACGAGGCTACGGGAAGCCACGAGGCAGGGGCGCGCCCTCCACCCTCGTGGGCCCCTCGTGGCCCCCCTGACATACTTCTTCCGCCTATATATCTCCATATACCCTAAAACGATCAGGGAGAACAATAGATCGGGAGTTCCGCCGCCAGAAGCCTCCGTAGCCACCGAAAGACAATCTAGACCCATTCCGGCACCCTGCCGGAGGGGGAATCCTTCTCCGGTGGCCATCTTCATCATCCCGGTGCTCTCCATGACGAGGAGGGAGTAGTTCTCCCTCGGGGCTGAGGGTATGTACCAGTAGCTATGTGTTTGATCTCTCTCTCTCTCTCTCTCGTGTTCTTGAGGTGATACAATCTTGATGTATCGCGAGCTTTTCTATTATAGTTGGATCTTATGATGTTTCTTCCCCCCTCTACTCTCTTGTAATGGATTGAGTTTCCCCTTTGAAGTTATCTTATCGGATTGAGTCTTTAAAGATTTGAGAACACTTGATGTATGTCTTGCCGTGTGTATCTGTGGTGACAATGGGATATCATGTGATTCACTTGATGTATGTTTTGGTGATCAACTTGCGGGTTCCGCCCATGAACCTATGCATAGGGGTTGGCACACGTTTTCGTCGTGATTCTCCGGTAGGAACTTTGGGGCACTCTTTGAGGTTCTATGTGTTGGTTGAATAGATGAATCTGAGATTATGTGATGCATATCGTATAATCATACCCATGGATACTTGAGGTGACATTGGAGTATCTGGGTGACATTAGGGTTTTGGTTGATTTGTGTCTTAAGGTGTTATTCTAGTACGAACTCTAGGGCTGTTTGTGACACTTATAGGAATAGCCCAATGGATTGATTGGAAAGAATAACTTTGAGGTGGTTTCGTACCCTACCATAATCTCTTCGTTTGTTCTCCGCTATTAGTGACTTTGAAGTGGCTCTTTGTTGCATGTTGAGGGATAGTTATGTGATCCAATTATGTTATTATTGTCGAGAGAACTTGCACTAGTGAAAGTATGAACCCTAGGCCTTATTTCCTAGCATTGCAATACCGTTTACGCTCACTTTTATCATTAGTTACCTTGCTGTTTTTATATTTTCAGATTACAAAAACCTTTATCTACCATCCATATACCACTTGTATCACCATCTCTTCGCCGAACTAGTGCACCTATATAATTTACCATTGTATTGGGTGTGTTGGGGACACAAGAGACTCTTTGTTATTTGGTTGCAGGGTTGCTTGAGAGAGACCATATTCATCCTACGCCTCCTACGGATTGATAAACCTTAGGTCATCCACTTGAGGGAAATTTGCTACTGTCCTACAAATCTCTGCACTTGGAGGCCCAACAACGTCTACAAGAGGAAGGTTGTGTAATAGACATCAAGATCTTTTCTGGCGCCATTGCCGGGGAGGTGAGTGCTTGAAGAAAATTAAATCGAGTCTTTTAGTTTCTTGTTTTATCACTAGTTTAGTTTATAAAAGAAAATTAAAAAATGGAATTGAGTCTACCTCATACGCTTCATCTTTTTAATATCTTTCGTGAGTATGATGGAAAGGAAAATTGTGCCAATGTGTTAGAAGAAGAATGCATTAAAATGTTTGGCACTAAATCTTTGAATGATGAGCATGATTGCAATGTTGTTAGTATGAACTCTGTGAATATCCATAGTACTAATGATGATTGCACTAGTTATGATCAAAATGTCTCCTATAAACATGTCAATTTTTGTGGAGTGCATTGGGTTTGTAAGTACACACCAAATAGGGAAGATAAATATTGCTGAAGGAAATATGCCCTAGAGGCAATAATAAAGTTATTATTTATTTCCTTATATCATGATAAATGTTTATTATTCATGCTAGAATTGTATTAACCAGAAACATAATACATGTGTGAATACATAGACAAACAGAGTGTCACTAGTATGCCTCTACTTGACTAGCTCGTTGATCAAAGATGGTTATGTTTCCTAACCATAGACATGAGCTGTTATTTGATTAAGGGTATCACATCATTAGGAGAATGATGTGATTGACTTGACCCATTCCATTAGCATAGCACTTGATCGTTTAGTTTGTTGCTATTGCTTTCTTCATGACATATACATGTTCCTATGACTATGAGATTATGCAACTCCCGTTTACCAGAGGAACACTTTGTGTGCTACCAAATGTCACAACGTAACTAGGTGATTATAAAGGTGCTCTACAGGTGTCTCCGAAGGTACTTGTTGGGTTGGCGTATTTCGAGATTAGGATTTGTCACTCTGATTGTCGGAGAGGTATCTCTGGGCCCTCTCGGTAATGCACATCACTTAAGCCTGGCAAGCAATGCAACTAATGAGTTAGTTGCGAGATGATGTATTACGGAACGAGTAAAGAGACTTGCCAGTAACGAGATTGAACTAGGTATTGAGATACCGACGATCAAATCTCGGGCAAGTAACATACCGATGACAAAGGGAACAACGTATGTTGTTATGTAGTCTGACCGATAAAGATCTTCGTAGAATATGTGGGAGCTAATATGAGCATCCAGGTTCCGCTATTGGTTATTGACCGGAGACGTGTCTCGGTCATGTCTACATTGTTCTCAAACCCGTAGGGTCCGCACGCTTAACGTTACGATGACAATTTTATTATGAGTTTATGTGTTTTGATGTACCGAAGGTTGTTCGGAGTCTCAGATGTGATCACGGACATGACGAGGAGTCTTGAAATGGTCGAGACATGAAGATTGATATATTGGAAGCCTATGTTTGGATATCGGAAGTGTTCCAGGTGAAATAGTGATTTTACCGGATTACCGGAGGGGTTACCGGAACCCCCCGGAGGCTACTAGGCCTTATGGGCCCAAGTGGAGGAAGAGGAGAGGCGGCCAAGGGGCATCCTCGCGCCCCTCCCCCCAAGTCTGAATTGGACAAGGAGGTGGGCGGCGCCCCCCCCTTTCCTTTCCCCTCTCACCTCTCCCCCCCCAAGTCCTAATCCAACAAGGTGGGAGTAGGACTCCTCCGGCGCGCCTCCTCCTATGGACGGCCGCACCCCCCTTGCTCCTTTATATACGAGGGCAGGGGGCACCCCATAGACACAACAATTGATCTGTTTGATCTCTTAGCCGTGTGCGGTGCCCCCCTCCACCATAGTCCACCTCGATAATACTGTAGCGGTGCTTAGGCGAAGCCCTGTGTCGGTAGAACATCAACATCATCACCATGCCGTCATGCTGACGAAACTCTCCCTCAACACTCAGCTGGATCGGAGTACGAGGGACGTCATCGGGATGAACGTGTGCTAAACTCAGAAGTGCCATATGTTCGGTACTTGATCGGTCGGGCCGTGAAGACGTACGACTACATCAACCGCGTTGTGCTAACGCTTCCTCTTTCGGTCTACAAGGGTACGTGGACAACACTCTCCCCTCTCATTGCTATGCATCACCATGATCTTACGTGTGCGTAGGAATTTTTTTGAAATTACTACGTTCCCCAACAGTGGCATCCGAGCCTAGGTTTTATGCGTTGATGTTATATGCACGAGTAGAACACAAGTGAGTTGTGGGCGATATAAGTCATACTGCTTACCAGCATGTCATACTTTGGTTCAGCGGTATGATTGGATGAAGCGGCCCGGACCGACATTACGCGTACGCTTACGCGAGACTGGTTCTACCGACGTGCTTTGCACACAGGTGGCTGGCGGGTGTCAGTTTCTCCAACTTTAGTTGAACCGAGTGTGGCTACGCCCGGTCCTTGCGAAGGTTAAAACAACACCAACTTGACAAACTATCGTTGTAGTTTTTTGATGCGTAGGTAAGAACGGTTCTTGCTAAGCCCGTAGCAGCCACGTAAAACTTGCAACAACAAAGTAGAGGACGTCTAACTTGTTTTTGCAGGGCATGTTGTGATGTGATATGGTCAAGACATGATGCTAAATTTTATTGTATGAGATGATCATGTTTTGTAACCGAGTTATCGGCAACTGGCAGGAGCCATATGGTTGTCGCTTTATTGAATGCAATGCAATCGCCCCGTAATGCTTTACTTTATCACTAACCGGTAGTGATAGTCGTGGAAGCATAAGATTGGCGAGACGACAATGATGCTACGATGGAGATCAAGGTGTCGCGCCAATGACGATGGTGATCATGACGGTGCTTCGGAAATGGAGATCACAAGCACAAGATGATGATGGCCATATCATATCACTTATATTGATTGCATGTGATGTTTATCTTTTATGCATCTTATCTTGCTTTGATTGACGGTAGCATTATAAGATGATCTCTCACTAAACTTCAAGATAAAAGTGTTCTCCCTGAGTATGCACCGTTGCCAAAGTTCGTCGTGCCCAGACACCACGTGATGATCGGGTGTGATAAGCTCTACGTCCATCTACAATGGGTGCAAGCCAGTTTTGCACACACAGAACACTCAGGTTAAACTTGACGAGCCTAGCATATGCAGATATGGCCTTGGAACACTGAGACCGAAAGGTCGAGCGTGAATCATATAGTAGATATGATCAACATAGTGATGTTCACCATTGAAAGCTACTCCATTTCACGTGATGATCTTAAGCGTGCGGACCCTACAGGTTCGAGAACAATGTAGACATGATCGAGACATGTCTCCGGTCAATAACCAATAGCGGAACCTGGATGCTCATATTAGCTCCCACATATTCTACGAAGATCTTTATCGATCAGACTACATAACAACATACGTTGTTCCCTTTGTCATCGGTATGTTACTTGCCCGAGATTTGAGCATCGGTATCTCAATACCTAGTTCAATCTCGTTGCTAGCAAGTCTCTTTACTCGTTCCGTAATACATCATCTCGCAACTAACTCATTAGTTGCATTGCTTGCAAGGCTTAAGTGATGTGTGATGGGGTCATGTACCTAGGGTAGGGTCATGGACCTGATCTAAGTACCTTACCCAAGGACACCCTTAGAAGAGGTCGCTTCCAGTCGACCAACAAGGGACTCACTCGACTGACTTGAAGGACTCGACCTCGAAGACTCACTCGACCACCAGAAGGTCAAGAGGCACTCTGCACTGCAACGGCCTGTAATTAAGTAGACTTTATGATAGTAAAGACACTTTATGTGGGGCGTTACCAGTAACGCCCCAGACTTAACTCACCTTAAACCCTCTCCTACGTGAGCTGGCTGGGGTCCTGGCGCACTCTATATAAGCCACCCCCCTCCACAGGCAGAAGGGTTCGGCACCTTGTAACTCATATACACATCATCCACTCGACCGCCTCCGGGCTCCGAGACGTAGGGCTTTTACTTCTTCCGAGAAGGGCCTGAACTCGTACATCTCTTGTGTTTACAACCTCTCCATAGCTAGGACCTTGCCTCTCCATACCTCCCCCCCCACTCTACTGTCAGGCTTAGAACCACGACAGTTGGCGCCCACCGTGGGGCAGGTGTTTTAGCGATTTTGTGGAGAAGTTGCGATTCTTCCGAGTACTTTCATCATGGTGGTTGCTGGAGTTTTGGTCGAGGGTCGAGAGATCCGTCTCGGCACTCTCACCTTCATCGCCGACGACTCCGCCTGGCTCCAGGAGGCTCCACTCGACGTTGATGCGCTCCCCGTCCGCGGTGCGACGCATTTTCGCGCATGTGTCCGCGGCGTTCTGCTGCGGCAACCGTCGACCCCGTATCGGTCGACTCCTCCATCGTCCACCCTCCCGGTCTCCCGCCAGCGCAAGCGCTCGGGCCGGTCGAGGCTTCAGCGATGGGTGAGGCACATAGTGGCTCGCCAATCGGCCACCACCCAAGTTGCGGCAATCGACTGGAGAATCTTCAGCGAGCACTCGACGAGCGCGCGCGGCAACGAGTTCCCGACACCAGTCGACGTCAACTCTTCCCGCCGACTCAGGTATATCGAACCCCAATCCAGAATTTAGCAGCTGCGACCCGTATAGCAGAGTCCATCCAGCCTTCTCAGTCGGAAGCTGGCAGAGGTTTGATGCAGATCAGGGATCTGCTCCGGGCAGCAGGAGATCAGAATTCAGCCGTGTCTCAGTCGCGCAACAGAATTCATAGTCGATCCGTCACTGCGAATACGGTTCAGTCGGCTCACAGCCCCAGATCGCCTCCGCGGCGTGAAGGGCGCGAGAATCGGTGAGATCAATATGGTGACCGACTCGACCGAGATGATAGGCGTTGAGCGCCCCATTCCCCTCCGAGGGGTGGGTCCTACGCTCCTCGGCAGCAAGATGATAGGCGTCAGTACAACACAGGGCGAAGGATTCCAGTCGACCCCAGAGAACCAGGCTTCGATGCGCGATCCATTATCGTGCAAGGGTTGGTCGACCGGAACAGAGCGCATCGAGGCGGACTCGACAGAGATGCACCCACAAGTAGTCGAGTGCATGTTTCTGGTCCTGAATGTTTCAGCAGAGCTATCAGAGCCGCAGTTATCCCTCCCAATTTCAGGTTGGCAACAGGAGTCAGCAAGTTCACTGGTGAGTCTAAGCCTGAAACTTGGCTCGAGGACTACCGAGTGGCAGTTCAGATTGGTGGTGGGAACGACGAGGTGGCCATGAAGCATTTGCCCCTCATGCTGGAAGGTTCTGCCAGGGCATGGTTAACTCAATTACCGCCTAGCAGCATTTACACTTGGGAAGATTTGTCCCGAGTGTTCATCAGAACGTTTGAAGGAACTTGCAAGCGACCAGCTGGACTGACAGAGTTGCAAGTTTGCGTGCAGAAGACCAATGAGACTCTCAGAGAGTACATTCAGAGATGGATCACTTTGCACCACACTGTGGAGAATGTGTCTGATCATCAGGCAGTCTGCGCCTTCAAAGATGGCGTCAAGAACAGAGAACTGAGTTTGAAGTTTGGTCGAACCGGTGACATGACCTTGAGTCGGATGATGGAGATTGCTACCAAGTACGCCAACGGCGAAGAAGAAGACCGACTCCGAAGCGGCAAGCACAAGCCGAGTCAGTCGGAAAAAGGAAACACCAGTCGGAAACAGAAGCGGAAGGCTGAACCGGCAGCTCCTGGAGAGGCTCTGGCCGTGACTCAGGGAAAGTTTAAGGGGAAACCAAAAGGATCCTGGAACCCCAAGAAGGTAAAGGATAAAGAAGGGAACGACGTAATGGATATGCCATGTCACATCCACACGAAGAAAGACGAAGAGGGGAATATCATCTACCCGAAGCACACCACTCGCCAATGTCGACTCCTGATCCAGCAGTTTCAGGGAAAACAGCCTAAGGACAAGGAGAAGGAGTCGGACAAGGCCGGAGACAAGGAGGACAGTGAGGGAGGATATCCGCATATCAACTCCACTCTGATGATCTTTGCAGATGTGGAAAGCAAGAGTCGATTGAAAGTCATTAACCGAGAGGTGAACATGGTTGCCCCGGTAAAAGCAAATTATCTGAAATGGTCTCAAATACCCATCACATTCGACCAATCTGATCACCCGACTCATATTGCCACCCCTGGGAGGCAAGCTTTGGTGGTCGATCCAGTTGTCGAAGGCACTCGACTGACAGAAGTGCTGATGGACGGGGGTAGCGGACTGAATTTGTTGTATGCAGACACACTGAAAGGAATGGGCATTCCGATGTCCCGACTGAGCACTAGTAACATGAGTTTTCATGGAGTTATACCAGGGAAGAAAGCCGAGTCACTCGGCCAAATAGCTTTGGACGTGGTGTTCGGTGATTCGAAACATTTTCGCAAAGAAAAGTTGACGTTTGAGGTCGTGGATTTTCAGAGTGCATATCATGCCATTTTGGGGAGACCAGCTTACGCACGATTCATGGCTCGACCATGTTACGTGTACCTCAAATTGAAGATGCCCGGCCCCAAAGGAGTGATCACTGTCACCGGTGATCGGAAAAAGGCAGAAGAGTGCTTTCAGAAGGGCTCAAAGATTGCCGATTCCCAGGTGACAGCGGTCGAGTTCGAGGAATACAAGCAAAACGCAGATCCGAGTGACTTGCTGCGATCCAAGAAACCCGCCACAGAGTCTGCATTTCAGTCGTCCGGTGAGACGAAACCTGTTCACATTCACCCGACCGACCCCGATGCAGCTCCGACCCGCATCTCCACAACACTCGACCCAAAATAGGAAGAAGCGCTCATCCAGTTCCTCCGTGAGAACTGGGACATTTTTGCATGGAAGCCCGCTGACATGCCAGGTGTTCCCAGGGGACTGGCTGAGCATCGCCTAAGAGTCGACTCATCTGCAAAACCAGTCAAAGAGCATCTTCGGCGGTCCGCCGTCCAGAAGAGAAAAGCCATTGGTGAGGAAGTGGCTCGACTATTGGCGGCAGAATTTATCCGAGAGATATACCACTCCGAGTGGCTCGCTAATGTCGTCATGGTTCCTAAGAAGGACAAATCACTCCGAATGTGTATTGATTTCAAACACATCAACCGGGCCTGCCCGAAAGATCATTTTCCTCTCCCTCGCATAGATCAAATTGTTGACTCGACCGCGGGATGCGAGAGATTGTCTTTTCTAGATGCCTACTCCGGGTACCACCAGATCCGTCTGTACGGACCCGACGAGGTAAAAACAGCTTTCATCACTCCATTCGGGTGCTTCTGCTATATCACCATGCCATTCGGCCTCAAGAATGCCGGAGCCACATTTATGCGAATGATTCAGAAGTGTCTACTCACTCAAATCAGTCGGAATGTGGAAGCATATATGGATGATATCGTTGTCAAGTCACGAAAAGGTTCCGACCTGCTCGCTGATCTCGCCGAAACATTTGCCAACCTCAGAAGGTATGATATCAAGCTCAATCCATCAAAGTGCACATTTGGAGTTCCTGGTGGCAAGTTACTCGGTTTTCTCGTTTCCGAACGGGGAATCGACGCTAATCCAGAGAAGATTGGCACTATTCTCCGAATGAAACGCCCTGTGCGAGTGCACGATGTTCAGAAGCTTACTGGATGCTTGGCCGCATTAAGTCGATTCATCTCACGACTCGGTGAAAAAGCATTGCCTCTTTACCGACTGATGAAGAAGGCAGACAAGTTCGAGTGGACTCCAGAAGCTGATGCAGCGTTTGCCGAGCTAAAAGCTCTGCTCTCCACCCAGCCGGTGCTTGCTGCTCCAATCAGCAAAGAGCCTCTGTTGCTCTATATCGCAGCCACAGGACAAGTCGTCAGTACTGTGCTTACGGTCGAGCGGGAAGAAGAAGGAAAAGCTCTCAAAGTTCAGCGCCCAGTGTACTATTTGTCTGAAGTCTTGACTCCATCCAAGCAGAGATATCCTCATTATCAGAAGCTTGTGTATGGAATATACATGACCACAAAGAAGGTTGCTCATTATTTCTCTGATCATTCCATCACAGTCGTCAGCGACGCTCCACTATCAGAGATTTTGCACAACAGAGATGCAACTGGTCGAGTGGCCAAATGGGCGATTGAACTTCTTCCCCTTGATATCAAGTTTGAGGCAAAGAAAGCCATTAAGTCCCAGGCAATAGCAGATTTCCTCGCCGAGTGGATTGAACAGCAGCAGCCGACTGAAGTTCACTCGGAGCATTGGACCATGTTCTTTGATGGCTCCAAGATGTTGAATGGTTCCGGTGCTGGGGTTGTCCTGGTTTCCCCCAGAGGAGATAAGCTCAGATATGTGCTCCAGATTCACTTTGATTCCTCCAACAATGAGGCAGAATATGAGGCCCTCTTATATGGGTTGCGCATGGCCATTTCACTCGGCGTCCGTCGCCTGATGGTCTATGGCGACTCGGATTTAGTGGTCAACCAGGTGATGAAGGAGTGGGACGTGAGAAGCCCAGCCATGACTGGATACTGCAGTGCAGTGAGGAAGCTGGAAAAGAAGTTCGAGGGGTTGGAGCTCCATCATATACCCCGACTGAAAAATCAAGCAGCTGATGATCTAGCAAAGATAGGTTCCAAGAGAGAAGCCATTCCGAGTGGTGTGTTCTTGGAGCATATACACACTCCGTCAGTCAAAGAAGATCCTTTCACCGAAGAAACCCCACAGCCCAAGAGTGCCACAGATCCGACTGAGGTTGAAGTCCCAGCGGTGGTCGACTTGATCATGGAGGTCTTGGTGGTCATTCCCGACTGGACGGTTCCATATATCGCATATATCCTGAGGAAAGAGCTTCCAGAGGATGAGGAAGAGGCTCGACAGATCGTCCGTCGATCTAAGGCCTTTACCGTAATCAAAGGACAATTATACAGAGAAAGCGCGACTGGAGTTGGTCAGAAGTGCATAACACCAGAAGAAGGTCGACTCATTCTCAATGATATCCACTCGGGAACTTGTGGTCATCATGCGTCCTCTCGGACCATCGTGGCCAAAGCGTACCGAGCCGGATTTTACTGGCCAAAGGCGAATGAGATGGCAAAAGAGATAGTGGATAAGTGCGAGGGATGTCAGTTCTACTCGAATATGTCGCACAAGCCTGCATCGGCTCTGAAGACCATCCCACTCGTCTGGCCTTTCGCAGTATGGGGATTGGACATGGTCGGTCCTTTGAGAACAGGGTGAAGCGGCTTCACGCATGTACTGGTGGCAGTCGACAAGTTCACTAAGTGGATCGAGGCTAAACCAATCAAGAACCTTGACACCGGTACTGCTGTTAGCTTCATCAGGGAACTAATATTCAGATATGGAGTCCCACACAGCATCATTACGGATAATGGGTCGAACTTTGACTCGGAGGAATTCAGAGATTTCTGTAGCTCCCAAGGCACACGGGTCGACTACGCTTCAGTCGCCCATCCGCAGTCGAATGGACAAGCAGAGCGAGCCAATGGCCTGATTCTCAAGGGATTGAAACCCCGACTGATGCGTGATCTCAAGCATGCAGCTGGAGCTTGGGTCGACGAACTTCCCTCAGTGCTTTGGGGACTGCGGACCACACCTAATCGGTCGACCGGAAGAACTCCATTCTTCTTGGTCTACGGAGCTGAAGCAGTCTTGCCGAGTGATCTTCTCCACAATGCTCCTCGAGTTGAAATCTACAACGAAGCAGAAGCTGAACAAGCGCGGCAGGACGCAGTCGACCTTTTAGAGGAAGAAAGGGAGATGGCTCTGATCCGGTTGACCATCTACCAACAAGATTTGCGTCGTTTCCACGCCAGAAATGTGAGAGGTCGAGCCATCCAGGAAGGGGATTTAGTTCTCCGAGTGGATCAGCACAAACCACACAAGCTTGCTCCTTCTTGGGAAGGTCCCTTCATCGTCACCAAGGTTCTCCACAACGGGGCGTACCGTCTTTACAACGTCGAGCATAATATCGACGAGCCCCGAGCTTGGAACGCGGAACTACTCCGCCCATTTTATACATAAGTTTTATCACTCGGATGAGTTGCAATAAAGTACTTCTGTAGTCCATGGACCTCAAAATAATAGTGTCATAGTTCCTCCGTAATTTTTGTCACTTTTATTTTTGCCCAACAAAATTCCCCCACAGTGGGTGACTTAGCCGCGAATCCGTTTTGCCTAAGTTTGTAAAAATCCTACCGAGTGGTAAGCCAGACTTCCACTCGGGGGCTTAGCTGCAGCCCTGTGCTCGCCTAAGTTTGTAAAAATCCTACCGAGTGAAGAGCAAACCTCCCACTCGGAGGCTTAGCTGCGAATCCGTTTCGCCTAAGTTATCAAAATCCTATCGAGTGGTAAGCCAGACTTCCACTCGGAGGCTTAGCTGCAGCCCTGTGCTCGCCTAAGTTTGTAAAAATCCTACCGAGTGAAGAGCAAACCTCTCACTCGGAGGCTTAGCTGCAACCCAGTGCTCGCCTAAGTTATCAAAATCCTACCGAGTGAAGAGCAAACGTCTCACTCGGGGGCTTAGCTGCAGTCCAAGGACTCGCCTAAGTTTGTAAAAATCCTACCGAGTGAAGAGCTAACCTCTCACTCGGGGGCTTAGCTGCAGTCCAAGCACTCGCCTAAGTTACAAAAATCCTACCGAGTGAAGAGCAAACCTCTCACTCGGGGGCTTAGCTGCAGCCCTGTGCTCGCCTAAGTTTATAAAAATCCTACCGAGTGAAGAGCAAACCTCTCACTCGGGGGCTTAGCTGCAGTCCAAGCACTCGCCTAAGTTACAAAAATCCTACCGAGTGAAGAGCAAACCTCTCACTCGGGGGCTTAGCTGCAGCCCTGTGCTCGCCTAAGTTTGAAAAAATCCTACCGAGTGAAGAGCAAACCTCTCACTCGGGGGCTTAGCTGCAGTCCAAGCACTCGCCTAAGTTACAAAAATCCTACCGAGTGAAGAGCAAACCTCTCACTCGGAGGCTTAGCTGCAGTCCAAGGACTCGCCTAAGTTTGTAAAAATCCTACCGAGTGAAGAGCAAACCTCTCACTCGGGGGCTTAGCTGCAGTCCAAGCACTCGCCTAAGTTTGTAAAAACCCTACCGAGTGAAGAGCAAACCTCTCATTCGGGGGCTTAGCTGCAGTCCAAGCACTCGCCTAAGTTTGTAAAAACCCTACCGAGTGAAGAGCAAACCTCTCATTCGGGGGCTTAGCTGCAGTCCAAGCACTCGCCTAAGTTACAAAAATCCTACCGAGTGGTGAGCCAGACTCCCACTCGGAGGCTTAGCTGCGAATCCGTTTCGCCTAAGTTATCAAAATCCTACCGAGTGGTAAGCCGGGCTTCCACTCGGAAGCTTAGCCGCAGCCCAGTGCTCGCCTAAGTGGACTAAAGAATAAGTCGATTGCAGTAAAGGCGCCTTGCTTTGAACCTGCAAAAGACATTTCGAGCCAAAAAGCAATCGCATTCAAGCACCAAATTCAAGTCTGAATCGATATCTAAAGGAACCGAAAGTGCTCAGGCGTTAAGCCTGTTAAGATTTATCGGTTACAATTCCACTCGGCATACCGAGACAAATTTAAAAGCGTCGAGCTAGAAGAAGTGTTTTACCCCTCCTGTGGAGGGCTGGAAGGTGCAACGAATTCATCAAGGTCAATTCCGTCGGCGATCCGAGTGGCAGCCGCAAGGAAAGTTTCCATAAAGGACCTGAAGTCGTGTTTCTTGGTGTTGGCCACCCGAAGGGCCGCCAGCTTCTCTTCTCGCGCATCTTTACAGTGGACTCAGGCCAGACACAAAGCAACATCTGCACCACACCGAGCCGAAGACTTCTTCCATTCCTGCACTCGACCAGGGATCGTGTTCAAGCGGGCCATCAGCGACTCAAGGTCATTCTGAAGTGTCTCCTCAGGCCAGAGCGTCGAGTCGATGCGAGATGTGACAGCCTTCAGCCTTGCGAGATAGTCCACGACAGCTGCAACACGAGACTCCAGTCGGAAAACATCCATGGCAACTTCGTCGTTCACCGGAGAATTGACGGGGTCGAGGTTTGGCTCCAGCCGGCTAGTTTCTTCTTCAAAGTTTTGGCAAAATTCTGCAAGGATGATCACTGAGTCAAGGGGATGGTCGAATGGAAAAACCACGATTGGAAATGTTTGCCGAGCATAGAGGTTTACCTTCAAGCATAAGAAACAGCTTCTTGGCAAGACCACTAAGGAAGGCCTCCAGATCATTTTTCTTCCCAGTCAACTTACTGACTTGGTCGGTCAGGGCAGCTTTATCAGTTTTTAGTCGACTGACCTCCTTGTTGGCGATCCCAAGAGCAGCTTTCAGATTAGTATTGTCTTGTTCAAGCTTGGTGACTGAAGCTAACTTCTCGTCAGCAAGCTTGATCTTCTCAGCTAGTTCGAGGTCTTTCTTCTGTTGGGCCTCCCTTACCTTACCTGCAAGTTACAGCAAGATCAGATTTTGAAACAAGCAAGGGGAAAAGCAGTCGTCAGGGTCTCACCAAACATACCTTCGGTCTCCTCCTTTGCCTTCGTCAGCTTCTCCTGAACCAGCTTCAAGCTCAGCTTGAGTTGAGTGTGCTTGTTTTCCAGCTCAGCGTAGTGAGCCACAAGATCACAGGAGTTCTAAGAAGAACCAATCGACTAAATGTCAAATATAATTCACTTCTGAGTGAAAAAGGAAAAATCACACGTTTCTAAGACTACAGCCGAATACAAGCATTCGACCGTAGTCTCGGGGACTACACCCAGTGGGTGCACTCAGCGTGCCCCCACTAATCCTGTTAAAGACAAAGTCGACCAGTCGACCTCAAAAAAAAAGAGCAAGATGCATTCTCTAAGACTGTGATCAACTGCAAGCAGTCGACCACAGTCTCGGGGACTACACCCAGTGGGTGCACTCAGCGTGCCCCCACCGGTTTGTGAAATCCAGTCGACATAGTCGACTGGCAGAAAGACTGAAATTATAAAGCCTAAGGCCGACTGCCAGCAGTCGACCTTAGCCTTGGGGACTACACCCAGTGGGTGCACTCAGCGTGCCCCCACTAATACTATTAAAGACAGAGTCGACCAGTCGACCGGTTTGCGAAATCCAGTCGACATGGTCGAACAATGGAAAGACTGAAATTATAAAGCCTAAGGCCGACTGCCAGCAGTCGATCTTAGCCTTGGGACTGCACCCAGCGGGTGCACTCAGCGTGCCCCCGCTATCACAAAGTTTAAATCGACACACCCGGTGGGTGACTACGGTAAATACTGGAGAACGAACGGTGGTCGAATGACCTGAACATTGCTTTGGAGGGCAGAACTGGCGTCGTAAGCTGCCTGGCTCGCATCCCGGATGGTCTTCAATTGCTCCATCATGATTCCTGCCTGGCGTATCGCCTCCTTCGCCGCGCCAGCTTGATCCTCTGGGACGTGGTGCGTCGTGAAGAGAGAGGGCTGCGGAGCACTTGTCAGCGGATCTGCGAAGGATACGGTGTGTCGAGTGGTGTTCTCCTCCGTCGCGACCTGAGTCTCAGGCACCATCACATCCTGGGTCGCCCCGCTGGCAGACGCCTTCCTTCTCACTCTATGCTTCAGTGGTTCCTCATCTTCATCATCGTCAGGGAGAGTGATAACAACATTGGTTGGAGCTACAGAAAAGAATCAGAGTTAGAGATCATGAATCAGTCGACTAAAAGTGGCGTTGAGAGTATAGTACCTGGTTTTGAGGTTGCTGCGTCCTCCATCTCATGGTCATCAGCTCGGGCTGAGGTTTTAGAAGTAGCAGCACTGCAAACTCCGAAGAATCAGTCGACTTACTTCAGTGTCAACCAGAGACAAAGTTCACATAAAGTAAGAAGACTTAAGCAGCATGATTACCCTGATATGGTAGGGATGGACACCTTCAACTTCGGCAGGAGCTTGGTCGGCTTTGATGGAGCCGCCCTGGACTGCTTCGGCGCCCTTTCAGTCGGTGCCGGAGAGGTGGTCCGAGGGCGCTTGGTCGACTGGGCAACGGTCGCAACCCCCTTGCCATGTTCAGTCGAAGGGTCGTGGACAAGCTTCGACCGCCTTTCTGAGCGCGGTGGTACGACCTCCTCCTCCTCTTCTTCCTCGTCTTCAGCGTCATCTTCATCACCGTCATCGTCGTCATCATCATCATCGTTCTCAGCAACGTCCGAGTCCCACTCCTCCTCCTACTGGCTCTCGCCCCCACTCGCCTCACCCTCCTCAGTCGGAGCCTGAGCTCCATTGGGCATCGAGTACAGCTCGGTGAGGGCCTGGTAGATATCAAGACAAGGATCAACTGATCAATCGGCAGAATAAACAGAAATAAATATGACGAGAACACAGTGGAGAGCAGAACAGGCCTACCTTGTCTGGATCACTGTTGTGGTCGAGTGGAGGAATCCTTCTGGCTCCGCGTGGGTTATCCTTGTTTCCGGTAACGGCGGCCATCCATCTTTCCAGAGTGACTTCGTCGACTGCTTCTGGATGGACCCGAGTCTCGTCTTCAGTCCCACAGTACAGCCACATGCAGTGGCTCCGGAACTGAAGGGGCTGGATACGACGCCTAAGGAAGACCTCCAAGAGATCCATGCCCGTCACTCCCTCCCGAACCAACTGCACCACGCGCTCCATCAACATCTTCACGTCAGCTTTCTCCTCCGGAATCAACTTCAGAGAGGAGGGCTTGTTCACTCGGTCCATGGTAAACTGAGGAAGTCCACTCGACTGCCCCGGCGTCGACTGGTCCTGGCAGTAAAACCAAGTCGACTGCCAGCCTCTGACTGACTCGGGAAAGGTCATGGGCGGGAAGGTACTCTTATTCCTCACCTGGATCCCCAGACCCCCACACATTTGGACGACTCGGGTTCTTTCGTCGCCTGGGCTCGCCTTCTTCACGGTCTGAGAGCGACATGTGAATATATGCTTGAACAAGCCCCAGTGCGGTCGGCAGCCCAGGAAACCCTCACACATGGACACGAACGCGGCAAGATAGGCGATAGAATTTGGGGTAAAGTGGTGGAGCTGCGCTCCAAAGAAGTTCAAGAAGCCACGGAAGAAAATACTCGGCGGCAAAGAAAATCCACGATCAACATGGGTGGCCAAGAGCACACACTCACCCTCTTCTGGCTGGGACTGCCACTCCTTCCTCGGAAGCCTCGCAGCTCCATGAGGGATCAAGCCCTCGTTGGCCATGTCGAGGAGATCTTTTTTTGTGATGGTCGACTGGATCCAGTCTCCTTGGACCCAGCCCTTCGGCAGGCGGGATCTGGACGAAGACCCGCCGCGGCTGGTGGATCTCCCCTTCGCCTTCTCCGACGCCGACGCCTTCTTCGCACGTTCCAGCGCCGCCGTCTTCTCCTTGGCCATGGTTGTCGGCGAGATGCGCGAGGGGAAGTTGTGCGGGGGCGAGAGCGAGCGCGCTGGACGGGGACGAAGAGAGCAGAGAGAGAGAGAATGCTGAGGCACAGTACAAAAATCCTCGTCGGGCGCATTTATAAGGACCCTTCCGAGTGGATGACAGGTGGGCCCGGTCAATCTAATCATATCCAGGAACAGTTATGCAGACGGGATACGTGGCGAAGAAAGCGGCGCGGAGATCGAGGCGTCTATGTCCCGTCCCATCCGAACGCCGCGGTCCGCTCCGCTTCGCGCGCGTCCCCAAATTTCGCATCCCGCGGAATCCGCGAACAGCAGATCAGTCTGTCAGACGCGGGGTTTCCCGCGATCCGTCGCTCGGGAGATCGTCGAAGCCCGAAAGATCACTCGACGAAAGAAGAGAATGGATCGAGTCGACTGAAGACAAGTTGCTCACCATCGACGAAGAGATTCTTTGGTCCAGAACAACGCACGACCAGGCAAAGGTTAATCGGAAACAACGTCAACTCCTTCCTCACTCGAAGCCTCAATCCATTCGGGGGCTAATGATGGGGTCATGTACCTAGGGTAGGGTCATGGACCTGATCTAAGTACCTTACCCAGGGACACCCTTAGAAGAGGTCGCCTTCCAGTCGACCAACGAGGGACTCACTCGACTGACTTGAAGGACTCGACCTCGAAGACTCACTCGACCACCAGAAGGTCAAGAGGCACTCTGCACTACAACGGCCTGTAATTAAGTAGACTTTATGATAGTAAAGACACTTTATGTGGGGCGTTACCAGTAACGCCCCAGACTTAACTCACCTTAAACCCTCTCCTACGTGAGCTGGCTGGGGTCCTGGCGCACTCTATATAAGCCACCCCCCTCCACAGGCAGAAGGGTTCGGCACCTTGTAACTCATATACACATCATCCACTCGACCGCCTCCGGGCTCTGAGACGTAGGGCTTTTACTTCTTCCGAGAAGGGCCTGAACTCGTACATCTCTTGTGTTTACAACCTCTCCATAGCTAGGACCTTGCCTCTCCATACCTCCCCCCCACTCTACTGTCAGGCTTAGAACCACGACAATGTGCATTACCGAGAGGGCCCAGAGATACCTCTCCGACAATCAGAGTGACAAATTCTAATCTCGAAATACGCCAACCCAACAAGTACCTTTGGAGACACCTGTAGAGCACCTTTATAATCACCTAGTTACGTTGTGATGTTTGGTAGCACACAAAGTGTTCCTCTGGTAAACAGGAGTTGCATAATCTCATAGTCATAGGAACATGTATAAGTCATGAAGAAAGCAATAGCAACAAACTAAACGATCAAGTGCTATGCTAACGGAATGGGTCAAGTCAATCACATCATTCTCCTAATGATGTGATCCCCTTAATCAAATAACAACTCATGTCTATGGTTAGGAAACATAACCATCTTTGATCAACGAGCTAGTCAAGTAGAGGCATACTAGTGACACTCTGTTTATCTATGTATTCACACATGTATTATGTTTCCGGTTAATACAATTCTAGCATGAATAATAAACATTTATCATGATATAAGGAAATAAATAATAACTTTATCATTGCCTCTAGGGCATATTTCCTTCAGTTTCCCACTTGCACTAGAGTCAATAATCTAGTTCACATCACCATGTGATTTAATACCAATAGTTCACATCACCATGTGATTAACACCCATAGTTCACATCGACATGTGACCAACACCCAAAGGGTTTACTAGAGTCAATAATCTAGTTCACATCGCTATGTGATTAACACCCAAAGAGTACTAAGGTGTGATCATGTTTTGCTTGTGAGAGAAGTTTAGTCAACGGGTCTGCCATATTCAGATCCGTACGTATTTTGCAAATTTCTATGTCAACATTGCTCTGCACGGAGCTACTCTAGCTAATTGCTCCCACTTTCAATATGTATCCAGATTGAGACTTAGAGTCATCTGGATTAGTGTCAAAACTTGCATCGACGTAACCCTTTACGACGAACCTTTTGTCACCTCCATAATCGGGAAACATATCCTTATTCCACTAAGGATAATTTTGACCAACGTCCAGTGATCTACTCCTAGATCACTATTGTACTCCCTTGCCAAACTCAGGGCAGGGTATACAATAGGTCTGGTACACAGCATGGCATACTTTATAGAAACTATGGCTGATGCATAGGGAATGACTTTCATTCTCTCTCTATCTTCTGCCGTGGTTGGGCTTTGAGTCTTACTCAATTTCACACCTTGTAACACAGGCAAGAACTCTTTCTTTGACTGTTCCATTTTGAACTACTTCAAAAACTTGTCAAGGTATGTACTCATCGAAAACTTATCAAGCGTCTTGATCTATCTCTATAGATCTTAATGCTCAATATGTAAGCAGCTTCACCGAGGTCTTTCTTTGAAAAACTCCTTTCAAACACTCCTTTATGCTTTGCAGAATAATTCTACATTATTTTCGATCAACAATATGTCATACACATATACTTATCAGAAATGTTGTAGTGCTCCCACTCACTTTCTTGTAAATACAGGCTTCACCGCAAGTCTGTATAAAACTATATGCTTTGATTAACTTATCAAAGCGTATATTCCAACTCCGAGATGCTTGCACCAGTCCATAGATGGATCGCTGGAGCTTACATATTTTGTTAGTACCTTTAGGATTGACAAAACCTTCTGGTTGCATCATATACA
Source organism: Triticum aestivum (assembly GCF_018294505.1). Lineage (NCBI taxonomy): Eukaryota > Viridiplantae > Streptophyta > Magnoliopsida > Poales > Poaceae > Triticum > Triticum aestivum. Next base: position 119,468,056 of record NC_057809.1, on the reverse strand, counting down.
ACTCTTCTTTAATAAATCCATTAATGAATGCAGTTTTGTTTATCCATTTGCCAGATTTCATAAAATGCGGCAATTGCTAACATGATTCGGACAGACTTAAGCATAGATACGAGTGAGAAACTCTCATCATAGTCAACACCTTGAACTTGTCGAAAACCTTTTGCGACAATTCTAGCTTTGTAGATAGTAACACTACTATCAGCGTCCGTCTTCCTCTTGAAGATCCATTTAATCTCAATGACTCGCCGATCATTGGGCAAATCAATCAAAGTCCATACTTTGTTCTCATACATGGATCTCATCTCAGATTTCATGGCCTCAAGCCATTTCGCGGAATCTGGGCTCATCATCGCTTCCTCATAGTTCGTAGGCTCTTCATGGTCAAGTAACATGACCTCCAGAATAGGATTATTGTACCACTCTGGTGCGGATCTCACTCTGGTTTACCTACGAGGTGTGGTAGTAACTTGATCTGAAGTTACATGATCATCATCATTAACTTCCTCTCTTGTTGGTGTAGACATCACTGGAACTGATTTCTGTGATGAACTATTTTCCAATTCGGGAGAAGGTATAATTACCTTATCAAGTTCCACTTTCCTCCCACTCACTTCTTTCGAGAGAAACTCCTTCTCTAGAAAGGATCCATTCTCAGCAACGAATATCTTGCCTTCGGATCTATGATAGAAGGTGTACCCAACAGTTTCTTTTGGGTATCTTATGAAGATTTACTTCTCCAATTTGGGTTCGAGCTTATCATGTTGAAACTTTTTCACATAAGCATCGCAGTCCCAAACTTTAAGAAACAACAACTTAGGTTTCTCGCCAAACCACAGTTCATATGGTGTCATCTCCACGGATTTAGATGGTGCCCTATTTAACGTGAATGTAGTTGTCTCTAATGCATAACCCCAAAACGATAGTGGTAGATCGGTAAGAGACATCATAGATCACACTATATCTAATAAATTATGGTTATGACGTTCAGACACATCATTATACTGTGGTGTTCCAGGTGGCGTGAGTAGTGAAACTATTTCACATTGTTTTAACTGAAGGCCAAACTCGTTAACTCAAATATTTTACTTCTGCGATCATATCATAGAAACTTTTATTTTCTTGTTACGATGATTCTCCACTTTACTCTGAAATACTTTGAACTTTTCAAATGTTTCATACTTGTGTTTCATCAAGTAGATATACTCATATCTGCTCAAATCATCTGTGAAGATCAGAAAATAATGATACCTGCCGCAAGCCTCAATATTCATTGGACCGCATATATCAGTATGTATTATTTCCAATAAGTCAATTGCTCGCTCCTTTGTTCCGGAGAACGGAGTCTTAGTCATCTTGCCCATGAGGCATGGTTCGCAAGCATCAACTGATTCATAATCAAGTGATTCCAAAAGCCCATCAACATGGATTTCCTTCATGCGCTTTACACTAATATGACCTAAACGGCAGTGCCACAAATAAGTTGCACTATCATTATTAACTTTGGATCTTTTGGCTTCAATATTATGAAAATGTGTATCACCACGACCGAGATCCAACAAACCATTTTCATTGGGTGTATGACCATAGAAGGTTTTATTCATGTAAACAGAACAACGATTATTCTCTACTTTACATGAATAACCGTATTGCAATAAACATGATCCAATCATATTCATGCTCAACGCAAACACTAAATAACATTTATTTTAGGTTCAACACTAATCCCGAAAGTATAGGGAGTGTGCGATGATGATCATATCAATCTTGGAACCACTTCCAACACACATCGTCACTTCACCCTTAACTAGTCCCTGTTTATTTTGCAACTCCCATTTCGAGTTACTACTCTTAGCAGCTGAACCAGTATCAAATACCAAGGGTTTTTTATAAACACTAGTAAAGTACACATCAATAACATGTATATCAAATATGGCTTTGTTCACTTTGCCATCCTTCTTATCCACCAAACACTTGGGGTAGGTCCGCTTCTAGTGACCAGTCCCTTTGCAGTAGAAGCACTTAGTCTCAGGCTTAGGTCCAGACTTGGGCTTCTTCACTTGAGCAGCAACTTGCTTGCCGTTCTTCTTGAAGTTCCCCTTCTTCCCTTTGCCCCTTTTTGAAACTAGTGGTTTTGTTTACCATCAACACTTGATGTTTTTCTTGATTTCTACCTTCGTCGATTTCAGCATCACGAAGAGCTTGAGAATCATTTCCGTTATTTCTTGCATATTGTAGTTCATCACGAAGTTCTACTAACTTGGTGATGGTGACTAGAAAATTCCGTCAATCACTATTTTATCTGGAAGATTAACTCCCACTTGATTCAAGCGATTGTAGTACCCAGACAATCTGAGTACATGCGCACTTCTTGAGCTATTCTCCTCCATCTTTTAGCTATAGAACTTGTTGGAGACTTCATATCTCTCAACTCGGGTATTTGCTCAAAATATTAATTTCAACTCCTGGAACATCTCATATGGTCCATGACGTTCAAAACGTCTTTGAAATCCCGATTCTAAGCTGTTAAAGCATGGTGCACTAAACTATCAAGTAGTCATCATATTGAGCTAGCCAAACGTTCATAACATCTGCATCTGCTCCTGCAATAGGTTTGTCACCTAGCGGTGCATCAAGGACATAATTCTTCTGTGCAGCAATGAGGATAAACCTCAGATCACGGATCCAATCCGCATCAGTGCTACTAACATCTTTCAACTTAGTTTTCTCTAGGAACACATATAAAACATAGGGAAGCAATAACGCGAGCTATTGATCTACAACATAGATATGTAAATACTACCAGGACTAAGTTCATGATAAATTTAAGTTTAATTAATCATATTACTTAAGAACTCCCACTTAGAAAGACATACCTCTAATCTTCCAAGTGATCACGTGATCCAAATCAACTAAACCATAACCGATCATCACGTGAAATGGAGTAGCTTTCAATGGTGAACATCAATATGTTGATCATATCTACTATATGATTCACACTCGACCTTTCGGTCTCAGTGTTCTAAGGCCATATCTGCATATGCTAGGCTCGTCAAGTTTAACCTGAGTATTCTGCGTGTGCAAAACTGGCTTGCACCCGTTGTAGATGGAGTAGAGCTTATCACACCCGATCATCACGTGGTGTCTGGGCACGACGAACTTTGGCAACAGTGCATACTCAGGGAGAACACTTTTATCTTGAAATTTAGTGAGAGATCATCTTATAATGCTACCTTCAATCAAAGCAAGATAAGACGCATAAAAGATAAACATCACATGCAATCAATATAAGTGATATGATATGGCCATCATCATCTTGTGCTTATGATCTCCATCTCCGAAGCACCGTCACGATCACCATCATCACCGACGCGACACCTTGATCACCATCATAGCATCGTTGTCGTCTCGCCAATCTTATGCTTCCATGTCTATCGCTACCGCTTAGTGATAAAGTAAAGCATTACAGCGCAATTGCATTGCATACAATAAAGCGACAACCATATGGCTCCTGCCAGTTGCCGATAACTCGGTTACAAAACATGATCATCTCATACAATAAAATTTAGCATCATGTCTTGACCATATCACATCACAACATGCCCTGCAAAAACAAGTTAGACGTCCTCTACTTTGTTGTTGCAAGTTTTACGTGGCTGCTACGGGCTTAAGCAAGAACCGTTCTTACCTACGCATCAAAACCACAACGATAGTTTGTCAAGTTGGTGCTGTTTTAACCTTCGCAAGGACCGGACGTAGCCACACTCGGTTCAACTAAAGTTGGAGAAACTGACACTCGCCAGCCACCTGTGTGCAAAGCACGTCGGTAGAACCAGTCTCGTGTAAGCATGCGCGCAATATCGGTCCGGGCCGCTTCATCCAATAATACCGCCGAACCAAAGTATGACATGCTGGTAAGCAGTATGACTTATATCGCCCACAACTCACTTATGTTCTACTCGTGCATATAACATCAACGCATAAAACCTAGGTTCGGATGCCACTGTTGGGGAACGTAGTAATTTCAAAAAAATTCCTACGCACACGCAAGATCATGGTGATGCATAGCAACGAGAGGGGAGAGTGTTGTCCACGTACCCTTGTAGACCGAAAGCGGAAGTATTAGCACAACGCGGTTGATGTAGTCGTACATCTTCACGGCCCGACCGATCAAGCACCGAAACTACGACACCTCCGAGTTCTAGCACACGTTCAGCTCGATGACGATCCCCGGACTCCGATCCAGCAGAATGTCGGGGAAGAGTTCCGTTAGCACGACGGCGTGGTGACGATCTTGATGTTCTACTGTCGCAGGGCTTCGCCTAAGCACCACTGCAATATTATCGAGGACTATGGTGGAGGGGGGCACCGCACACGACTAAGAGATCAATGATCAACTGTTGTGTCTAGAGGTGCCCCCCTGCCCCTGTATATAAAGGAGCAAGGGGAGAGGTGGCCGTCCTAGGAGGAGGGCGCGCCAAGGGGGGAGTCCTATTCCCACCGGGAGTAGGACTCCTCCTTTCCTTGTTGGAGTAGGAGAGAAGGAAAGAGGGGGAGAGGAACAAGGAAAAGTGGGCTTCACCCCTTGTCCAATTCGGACCAGAGGGGGGGCGCGCGCCTCCTTCCTTTTGGCCTCTCTCCTCTATTCCCGTATGGCCCAATAAGGCCCATATACTCCCCGACGAATTCCCGTTACTCTCCGGTACTCCGAAAAATACCCAAATCACTCGGAACCTTTCCGATGTCCGAATACAGTCGTCCAATATATCGATCTTTACGTCTCGACCATTTTGAGACTCCTCGTCATGTCCCCGATCTCGTCCGAAACTCTGAACTCCTTCGGTACATCAAAACTCATAAACTCATAATATAACTATCATCGAAACCTTAAGCGTGCGGACCCTACGGGTTCGAGAACAATGTAGACATGACCGAGACACGTCTCCGGTCAATAACCAATAGCGGAACCTGGATGCTCATATTGGCTTCCACATATTCTACGAAGATCTTTATCGGTCAGACTGCATAACAATATACGTTGTTCCCTTTGTCATCGGTATGTTACTTGCCCGAGATTTGATCATCGGTATCTCAATATCTAGTTCAATCTCGTTACCGGCAAGTCTCTTTACTCGTTCCGTAATACATCATCTCGCAACTAACTCATTAGTTGCATTACTTGCAAGTCTTAAGTGATGTGCATTACCGAGAGGGCCCAGAGATACCTCTCTGACAATCGGAGTGACAAATTCTAATCTCGAAATACGCCAACCCAACAAGTACCTTCGGAGACACCTGTAGAGCACCTTTATAATCACCCAGTTATATTGTGACATTTGGTAGCACACAAAGTGTTCCTCTGGTAAACGGGAGTTGCATAATCTCATAGACATAGGAACATGTATAAGTCATGAAGAAAGCAATAGCAACAAACTAAACGATCAAGTGCTATGCTAACAGAATGAGTCAGGTCAATCACATCATTCTCCTAATGATGTGATCCCGTTAATCAAATAACAACTCATGTCTATGGTTAGGAAACATAACCATCTTTGATCAATGAGCTAGTCAAGTAGAGTCTTACTAGTGACACTCTGTTTGTCTATGTATTCACACATGTATTATATTGTTTCCGGTTAATACAATTCTAGCATGAATAATAAACATTTACCATGATATAAGGAAATAAATAATAACTTTATCATTGCCTCTAGGGCATATTTCCTTTAGTTAGAATCATTACTGTGTAATCTAGATTATTGACTCTAGTGCAAGTGGGAGACTGAAGGAAATATGCCCTAGAGGCAATAATAAAGTTATTATTTATTTCCTTATATCATGATAAATGTTTATTATTAATGCTAGAATTGTATTAACCAGAAACATAATACATGTGTGAATACATAGACAAACAGATTGTCACTAGTATGCCTCTACTTGACTAGCTCATTGATCAAAGATGGTTATGTTTCCTAACCATAGACATGAGTTGTCATTTGATTAACGGGGTCACATCATTAGGAGAATGATGTGATTGACATGGCCCATTCCGTTAGCTTAGCACACGATCGTTTAGTATTCTGCTATTGCTTTCTTCATGACTTATACATGTTCCTATGACTATGAGATTATGCAACTCCCGTTTACCGAAGGAACACTTTGTGTGCTACCAAACGTCACAACATAACTGGATGATTATAAAGGTGCTCTACAGGTGTCTCCGAAGGTACTTGTTGGGTTGGCGTATTTCGAGATTAGGATTTGTCACTCCGATTGTCGGAGAGGTATCTCTGGGCCCTCTCGGTAATGCATATCGCTTAAGCCTTGCAAGCATTGCAACCAATGAGTTAGTTGCGGGATGATGTATTACAGAATGAGTAAACAGACTTTCCGGTAACGAGATTGAACTAGGTATTGAGATACCGACGATTGAATCTCGGGCAAGTAACATACCGATGACAAAGGGAACAACGTATGTAATTATGCGGTCTGACCGATAAAGATCTTCATAGAATATGTAGGAGCCAATATGAGCATCCAGGTACCGCTATTGGTTATTGACCGGAGATGTGTCTCGGTCATTTCTACATAGTTCTCGAACTCGTAGGGTCCGCACGCTTAACATTACGATGATAGTTTTATTATGAGTTTATGTGTTTTGATGTACCGAAGGTTGTTCGGAGTCCCGGATGTGATCACGGACATGACGAGGAGTCTTGAAATGGTCGACACATGAAGATTGATATATTGGAAGCCTATGTTTGGATATCGGAAGTGTTCCGGGTGAAATAGTGATTTTATCGAAGTACTGGAGGGGTTACCGGAACCCCCCGGAGGCTATTGGGCCTTATGGGCCCAAGTGGAGGAAGAGGAGAGGCGGCCAAGGGGCAGCCGCGCGCCCCTCCCCCCAAGTCCGAATTGGACAAGGAGGCCCCCCCCTTTCCTTTCCCCTCTCTCCTCTTTCCCCCAAGTCCTAATCCAACTAGTAAAAAGGAGGGGAGTCCTACTCCCGGTGGGAGTAGGACTCCTCCGGCGCGCCTCCTCCTATGGCCGGCCGCACCCCCCCTTGCTCCTTTATATACGGGGGCAGGGGGGCACCCCATAGACACAACAATTGATCTGTTTGATCTCTTAGCCGTGTGCGGTGCCCCCCTCCACCATAGTCCACCTCGATAATACTGTAGCGGTGCTTAGGCGAAGCCCGTGTCGGTAGAACATCAACATCGTCACCACGCCGTCGTGCTAACGAAACTCTCTCGAAACACTCGGCTGGATCGGAGTTCGAGGGACGTCATCGGGCTGAACGTGTGCTGAACTCGGAGGTGTCGTACGTTCGGTACTTGATCGGTCGGATCGTGAAGACATACGACTACATCAACCGCGTTGTGCTAACGCTTCCGCTTTCGGTCTACGAGGGTACGTGGACAACACTCTTCCCTCTTGTTGCTATGCATCACCATGATCTTGCGTGTGTGTAGGATTTTTTTTGAAATTACTACGTTCCCCAACAATTGCAAGAGGCATAAGTACTTAGAAACTAAGTTGTTGCAAGAAAGGCTAGATGATTGTGCTGAAGATTTAAATTTTCTTGGCTGTACTTGTGGACTTTGCAATGAACAGTGTCATTTATCTATCCGATGCAAATTGTTTCATGATCTAATCGTGTCCAAAAATTGTGATGACTTGATTTCCCTTGCACATTATAATGAACTTAGTTTGCTTATGGGCTACAAAGAAATGAAATGTATAACTAAGCATCTTCCAGAATTTGCCCGTTATAAACTTCTTGGTTTTGATCTAGAGGAAATTTATATGTATTGTGTGGTGAATTACATTGAAAATCCTTATATTGCCAATTACATAAAGAAAATAAAGCAAATAGAAGATGAAGAGAATACTAATGAAAGGGAAGAGACCTCCCAATATCCTCCTATTATTTCTTATGATGAATCAGGTAACGAGGAGGAGCCTTTTATTCAACCAATCTCATTAATAAGGAGCTTCAAAAAGAGGATTGAACCCACACATGATGTGAAGAAGAAGAAAAGAAAAAGGAAGATAGGTTAAAAGATACCTCTCCCAAATAATGCTGCTCCTATCACTATTGTGCCTCATGAAAATATAATTGTGGAAGATAATGATACTTCTTATGATCTTGAAAATCTTTTTGGCACTTGCTTGGAAGAATATGATAATTTCTATACTATTGGTGCTATCCATACTATTAATGATGAGAGTGATTATGCTTATGATATGAAAAGGCCCAAGCTTGGGGATGCTATGTTTGATGAGGATGACATATTTGAGAATATATTTGCTGAAATTAATGTTTGTCCCAAGCTTGGGGATGCTATGTTTAATAATGATGATATTTTTAGCCTCCCAAGTTTTGACGATGATAGCATGCCTTCTACCTATGATGATTATATTTATGAAAGTGGATTTGGAGAGGTCATGATGTTATTTAGTGATGTATCCACTATTTCGAAAGAGGTTTCAATCAATTACGATGAGAACAAAGTTGCTACTTATGATGATTATTGTGACAAAACTTATGCTATAAAGAATAGTGATGATTATATTTATAAAACTTGTCATGATTATGAATAACCTTTCTCTAAACATTACTCTTTTAATGTGGAAACAATTTATAGTATTCGAGTCTCTTATGATACTCCCACTATTCCGAATGAGAAGAATCTGGCTTATGTGGAGAGTAGTAAATTTTCTAGGCTTATAGATCATGAAAAGAATGCTTTTGGTGCTGGTTATATTTTTGAATTCATTCATGATGCTACTGAAAAATATTATGAGGGAGGAACATATGCTTGTAGGAATTGCAATAATATCAAGTTTCCTCTCTATGTGCTTAAAGTTTTGAAGTTATGCTTGTTTTACCTTCCTATGCAAGTTGATTCTTGTTCCCACAAGTTGTTTGATCACAAAACCCCTATACATAGGAAGTGGGTTAGACTTAAATGTGCTAGTCATATTTTTCATGATGCTCTCTTTATGTTTCAATTCTTATCCTTTATGTGAGCATGATTGAAATCATCATGCCTAGCTAGGGGCATTAAACGATAGCGCTTGTTGGGAGGCAACCCACTTTTATTTTTGTACCTTGCTTTTTGATCCTGTTTAGTAATAAATAATTCATCTATCCTCTGTTTAGATGTGGTTTTATGTGTTTAATTAGTGTTTGTGCCAAGTAGTACCTTTGGGAAGACTTGGGGAAAGTATTTGCAATCATGCTGTAAAAAGCAGAAACTTTAGCGCTCACGAGAATTGCTGCCATTTTTATTTGGGAAGTCGTATTTAGTTAATTATTTTTGAATATGATTAACAGATAAATTACTCAGGTCCATCAATTTATTTTAGAATTTTTGGGGTTCCAGAATTTTGCGTTAGCTACAGATTACTACAGACTGTTCTGTTTTTGACAGATTCTGTTTTTCATGTGTTGTTTACTTATTTTGATGAGTCTATGGCCAGTAAAAGAGTTTATAAACCATAGAGAAGTTGGAATACATTAGGTTTAACACCAATATAAATAAAGAATGGGTTCATTACAGTACCTTAAAGTGGTGTTTTGTTCTATTTCACTAACGGAGCTCACGAGTTTTCTACTTTAAGTTTTGTGTTGTGAAGTTTTCAAGTTTTGGGTAAAGGTTCGATGGACTATGGAATAAGTAGTGCCAAGAGCCTAAGCTTGGGGATGACCAAGGCACCCCAAGGTAATATTCAAGGACAACCAAGAGCCTAAGCTTGGGGATGCCCCGGATGGCATCCCCTCTTTCATCTTCATTCATCGGTAACTTTACTTGTAGCTATATTTTTATTCGCCACATGATATGTGTTTTGCTTGGAGCGTCATTTTATTTACTTTTGCTTGCTTGCTGTTTGAAGAAAATACCAAGATCTGAAATTATTAAATGTTAGAGAGTCTTCATATAGTTGCATAATCATTCGACTACTCATTGATCTTCACTTATATCTTTCGGAGTAGTTCGTTGTTGCTCTAGTGCTTCACTTACATCTTTTAGAGCACGGTGGTGGTTTTTATTTTATATAAATAGATTAATTATTGTGCTTCACTTATATTATTTTGAGAGTCTTAAATAGCATGGTAATTTTCTTAAATAATCCTAATATGCTAGGCATCCAAGAATAGTAAAACCTTTCTTATGAGTGTGTTGAATACTAAGAGAAGTTTGATGCTTGATGATTGTTTTGAGATATGGAGGTAATAATATCAAAGTCGTGCTAGTTGAGTAGTTGTGAATTTGACAAATGCTTGTGTTGAATTTTGCAAGTCCCGTAGCATGCACGTATGGTAAACATTGTGTAACAAATTTGAAACATGAGGTGTTATTTGATTGCCCTCCTTATGAGTGGCGGTCGGGGACGAGCGATGGTCTTTTCCTACCAATCTATCCCCCTAGGAGCATGCGCGTAGTGCCGAGGTTTTTGATGACTTGTAGATTTTTGCAATAAGTATGTGAGTTCTTTATGACTAATGTTGAGTCCATGGATTATACGCACTCTCACCCTTCCATCATTGCTAGCCTCTTCGGTACCGTGCATTGCCCTTTCTCACATTGAGAGTTGGTGCAAACTTCGCTGGTGCATCCAAACCCCGTGATTTGATATGCTCTTTCACACATAAACCTCCTTATATCTTCCTCAAAACAGCCACCATACCTACCTATTATGGCATTTCCATAGCCATTCCGAGATATATTGCCATGCAACTTTCCGCCATTCCGTTTATCATGACACATTCATCATTGTCATATTGCTTAACATGATCATGTAGTTGACACAGTATTTGTGGCAAAGCCACCGTTCATAATTTTCATACATGTCACTCTTGATTCATTGCATATCCCGGTACACCGCCGGAGGCATTCATATAGAGTCATACTTTGTTCTAGTATCGAGTTGTAATCATTGAGTTGTAAATAAATAGAAGTGTGATGATCATCATTTTCTAGAGCATTGTCCCAAGTGAGGAAATAAAAAAAGGAGAAGGCCCCAAAAAAAGGGAGATAAAGGCCATAAAGAAAGAGAGAAGGGACAATGCTACTATCTTTTGCCACACTTGTGCTTCAAAGTAGCACTATAATCCTCATGATAGAGAGTCTCTTGTTTTGTCACTTTCATATACTAGTGGGAATTTTCATTATAGAACTTGGCTTGTATATTCCAACAATGGGCCTTCTCAAGTGCCCTAGGTCTTCGTGAGCAAGCAAGTTGGATGCACACCCACTTAGTTTCTTTTGTTGAGCTTTCATACATTTATAGCTCTAGTGCATCCGTTGCATGGCAATCCCTACTCCTTGCATTAACATCAATAGGTGGGCATCTCCATAGCCCATTGATTAGCCTCGTTGATGTGAGACTTTCTCCTTTTTGTCTTCTCCACATAACCCCCTCATCATATTCTATTCCACCCATAGTGCTATGTCCATGGCTCACGCTCATATATTGCATGAAAGTTTATAGGTTTGAGATTACTAAAGTATGAAACAATTGCTTGGCTTTTCATCGGGGTTGCGCATGATGAGAGCATTCTTGCGTGACGAAAATGGAGCATGACTAAACTATATGATTTTGTAGGGATGAACTTTCTTTGGCCATGTTATTTTGAGAGGACATAACTGCTTAGTTAGTATGCTTGAAGTATTATTATTTTTATGTCAATATGAACTTTTATCTTGAATCTTTCGGATCTGAATATTCATGCCACAATTTAGAAGAATTACATTGAAATTATGCCAAGTAGCACTCCGCATCAAAAATTCTGTTTTTATCATTTACCTACTCAAGGACGAGCAGGAATTAAGCTTGGGGATGCTAATACGTCTCCAACACATCTATAATTTTGATTGCTCCATGCTATATTATCTACTGTTTTGGATGTTTATGGGCTTTATTATACACTTTTATATCATTTATTGGGACAAACCTATTAACCCAGAGCCCAATGCCAGTTTCTGTTTTTACCTTGTTTTAGAATATCGCAGAAAAGGAAAACCAAATGGAGTCCAATTGACCTGAAACTTCATGGAACTTATTTTTGGATCAGAAGAAGCCCAGAAGACTTGGAGTGCACGTCAGGGGATCTACGAGGAAGCCACGAGGTAGGGGGGCACGCCCACCCCCCTGGGCGTGCCCTCCACCCTCGTGGGCCCCTCATGCCCCCCCTGACGTACTTCTTCCGCCTATATATCTCCATATACCCTAAAACGATCGGGGAGCACAATAGCTTGGGAGTTCCGCCGCCAGAAGCCACCGAAAGCCAATCTAGACCCGTTCCGGCACCCTGCCGGAGGGGGAATCCTTATCCGGTGGCCATCTTCATCATCCCGGTGCTCTCCATGACGAGGAGGGATGATGTCTACTACACAACCCTCTTCTTGTAGACGTTGTTGGGCCTCCAAGTGCAGAGGTTTTTAGGGCAGTAGCAAATTTCCCTCAAGTGGATGACCTAAGGTTTATCAATCCGTAGGAGGCGTAGGATGAGGATGGTCTCTCTCAAGCAACCCTGCAACCAAATAACAAAGAGTCTCTTGTGTCCCCAACACACCCAATACAATGGTAAATTGTATAGGTGCACTAGTTCGGCGAAGAGATGGTGATACAAGTGGTATATGGATGGTAGATAATAGTTTTTGTAATCTGAAAATATAAAAACAGCAAGGTAACGAATGATAAAAGTAAGCGTAAACGGTATTGCAATGTGTTGAAACAAGGCCTAGGGTTCATACTTTCACTAGTGCAAGTCCTCTCAGCAATAATAACATAATTGGATCACATAACTATCCCTCAACATGCAACAAAGAGTCACTCCAAAGTCACTAATAGCAGAGAACAAACGAAGAGATTATGGTAGGGTACGAAACCACCTCAAAGTTATTCTTTCCAATCAATCCGTTGGGCTATTCCTATAAGTGTCACAAACAGCCCTAGAGTTTGTACTAGAATAACACCTTAAGACACAAATCAACCAAAACCCTAATGTCACCTAGATACTCCAATGTCACATCAAGTATCCGTGGGTATGATTATACGATATGCATCACACAATCTCAGATTCATCTATTCAACCAACACATAGAACCTCAAAGAGTGCCCCAAAGTTTCTACCGGAGAATCACGACGAAAACGTGTGCCAACCCCTATGCATAGGTTCATGGATGGAACCCGCAAGTTGATCACCAAAACATACATCAAGTGAATCACGTGATATCCCATTGTCACCACAAATATGCACGGCAAGACATACATCAAGTGTTCTCAAATCTTTAAAGACTCAATCCGATAAGATAACTTCAAAAGGGAAACTCAATCCATTACAAGAGAGTAGAGGGGGAGAAACATCATAGGATCCAAATATAATAGCAAAGCTCAAGATACATCAAGATCGTGCCAAATCAAGAACACGATAGAGAGAGATCAAACACATAGCTACTGGTACATACCCTCATCCGGAGGGAGAACTACTCCCTCCTCATCATGGAGAGCATCGGGATGATGAAGATGGCCACCGGAGAGGGATTCCCCCTCTGGCAGGGTGCCAGAACGGGTCTAGATTGGTTTTCGGTGGCTACGGAGGCTTCTGGCGGCGGAACTCCCCATCTCTTGTGCTCCCCGATCATTTTAGGGTATATGGAGATATATAGGAGGAAGAAGTGCATCAGGGGGGCCACGAGGGGCCCACGAGGGTGGAGGGCGCGCCCAGGGGGGTGGGCGCGCCCCCCTGCCTCGTGGCTCCCTCGTTGATCCCCTAACGTGCACTCCAAGTCTTCTGGGCTTCTTCTGATCCAAAAATAAGTTCCGTGAAGTTTCAGGTCAATTGGACTCTGTTTGATTTGCCTTTTCTGTGATATTCTAAAACAAGGAAAAAACAGAAACTGGCATTGGGCTCTGGGTTAATAGGTTAGTCCCAAAAATCATATAAAATAGCATATAAATGCATATAAAACATCCAAGGTTGATAATATAATATCATGGAACAAGCGAAATTATAGATACGTTGGAGACGTATCAAGGGAGTAGTCTCCCTCGGGGCTGAGGGTATGTACCAATAGCTATGTGTTTGATCTCTCTCTCTCTCTCTCTCTCTCTCTCTCTCGTGTTCTTGAGGTGATACGATATTGATGTATCGCAAGCTTTGCTATTATAGTTGGATCTTATGATGTTTCTTCCCCCCTCTACTCTCGTGTAATGGATTGAGTTTCCCCTTTGAAGTTATCTTATCGGATTGACTCTTTAAAGATTTGAGAACACTTGATGTATGTCTTGTCGTGCGTATCTGTGGTGACAATGGGATATCACGTGATTCACTTGATGTATGTTTTGGTGATCAACTTGCGGGTTCTGCCCATGAACCTATGCGTAGGGGTTGGCACACGTTTTCGTCGTGATTCTCTGGTAGGAACTTTGGGGCACTCTTTGAGGTTCTATGTGTTGGTTGAATAGATGAATCTGAGATTGTGTGATGCATATCATATAATCATACCCACGGATACTTGAGGTGACATTGGAGTATCTAGGTGACATTAGGGTTTTGGTTGATTTGTGTCTTAAGGTGTTATTCTAGTACGAACTCTAGGGCTGTTTATGACACTTATAGGAATAGCCCAACGGATTGATTGGAAAGAATAACTTTGAGGTGGTTTCGTACCCTACCATAATCTCTTCGTTTGTTCTCTGCTATTAGTGACTTTGGAGTGACTCTTTGTTGCATATTGAGGGATAGTTATGTGATCCAATTATGTTATTATTGTTGAGAGAACTTGCACTAGTGAAAGTATGAACCCTAGGCCTTATTTCCTAGCATTGCAATACCATTTACGCTCACTTTTATCATTAGTTACCTTGCTGTTTTTATATTTTCAGATTACAAAAACCTTTATCTACCATCCATATACCACTTGTATCACCATCTCTTCGCCGAACTAGTGCACCTATACAATTTACCATTGTATTGGGTGTGTTTGGGACACAAGAGACTCTTTGTTATTTGGTTGCAGGGTTGCTTGAGAGAGACCATCTTCATCCTACGCCTCGTACGGATTGATAAACCTTAGGTCGTCCACTTGAGGGAAATTTGCTACTGTCCTACAAACCTCTACACTTGTAGGCCCAACAACGTCTACAAGAAGAAGGTTGTGTAGTAGACATCAATAGTCACCTATTATGTGTTATGATCCGTTAACCCCGAAGTGACAATAATCGGGATACTTAACGGTGATGAACGTAGTTTGAGGAGTTCATGTATTCACTAAGTGTTAATGCTTTGGTCCGGTACTCTATTAAAAGGAGGCCTTAATATCACTTAGTTTCCAATAGGACCCCGCTGCCACGGGAGGGTAGGACCAAATATGTCATGCAAGTTCTTTTCCATAAGCACGTATGACTATATTCGGAATACATGCCTACATTACATTGATGAACTGGAGCTAGTTCTGTGTCACCCTATGTTATAACCGTTGCATGAGGAATCGCATCTGACATAATTATCCATCACGGATCCATTGCCTACGAGCTTTTCACATATTGATCTTTGCTTAGTTACTTTTTCGTTGCCACTGTTACAATTACTATAAAACTGCTACTGTCATATTACTTTGCTACTAAATACTTTCCTGCAGATATTAAGTCTTTCAGGTGCGGTTGAATTGACAACTCAACTATTAGTACTTGAGAATATTCTTTGGCTCCCCTTGTGTCGAATCAATAAATTTGGGTTGAATACTCTACCCTCGAAAACTGTTGCGATCCCCTATACTTGTGGGTTATCAAGACTATTTTATGGCGCCGTTGCCGGGGAGCATAGCTCTATTATTTGAGTCACTTGGGATTTATATCTGTTGATCACTATGAAGGACTTGAAAGATAAAAGAACCAAGATTTTTCTCTCAACTACGAGGGGAGGTAAGGAACTGCCAACTACCTCTGCACTTGATTCACCTTCTGTTTTGAGTAAAGTTGCGACACCTACTCCTGCTATTCATTTTGATATGCCGCATGTTATTGATGATGCCACTTCTGCTTTGCATGATGCTTATGATGAAACTACTTCTATGCTTGATAATACTGTGCCACTAGGTGAATTTCTTGATGAATAACTTGCTAGGGTTAGAGAGAATGAAATTATTGAAACTGATAATATTGATGAAAGTGATGACGAAGATTCTCCCCCTAGATATGAATTGCTTGTTGTGCCTGAGGGTTATGTTATGGATGAAGAAACTGCTAGAGACTTTTTAGCTTGCAATGATAGATATGATCTTAAGAAATTATTAGCTAAGCTGAAAGAAAAATACTTGAATGCTAGAATGAAATATGACCCTGGTTTTGCTACTTCACCTATCTGTATTTCCGATAAGGATTATGATTTCTCTGTCTACCCTAAGTTAATTACTTTGGTTGAATCTGATCCTTTCTATGGCTATGAATCTGAAACTGTTGTGGCACATCTTACTAAATTAAATGATATAGCCACCCTATTCACTAATGATGAGAAAACTCGCTACTACTTTATCCTTAAGTTATTTCCATTCTCATTAAAGGGTGATGCTAAAACATGGTTTAATTCTCTTGATCTTGGTTGTGTGCGTAGTCCCCAGGATATGATTTATTACTTCTCTGCTAAATATTTCCCCGCTCATAAGAAACAAGCTGCCTTAAGGGAAATATATAATTTTGTGCAAATTGAAGAAGAGAGTCTCCCACAAGCTTGGGGAGACTTCTCCAATTACTTAATGCTTTGCCTGATCATCCTCTCAAGAAAAATGAAATACTTGATATCTTTTATAATGGACTAACCGATGCTTTTAGAGACCACCTGGATAGTTGTGCTGGTTGTGTTTTCAAGGAAAGAACTATTGATCAAGCTGAATTGCTATTGAATAATATGTTGAGTAATGAAAATGATTGGACACTTCCTGAACCATTTCCTAAGCCAACTCCGAAGAAAAGGGGTATTCTATTTCTCAGTCCTGAAGATATGCAAGAGGCAAAGAAATCTATAAAAGAAAAAGGTATACAAGCTGAAGATGTTAAGAATTTACCACCTATTGAAGAAATACATGGTCTTGATAACCCGACACAAGTAGTAAAGGTAAATTCTCTCTATAGATTTGATGAAGGTGATATTCCTCGTTAGAAGTCTGCTAGCCAATGCTTAGATGAGTTTGATAATTTTATTGTTAAACAAGAAAACTTCAATGCTTATGTTGGTAGACAATTGAAACGTAATGCTTATATGATTGAACACTTGAGTGATTATATGTCTAGAGTTAAAGGTGAACTTAAACTTATTAGTAAATATGCTTCTATGGTTACCACTCGAGTAGAACAGGTACTTAAGGCTCAAATTGATTTGCTCAGTGAATTAAATAACAAGAAAAATGATAATGTTGTTAGAGTTGTGACTAGAGGGGGTAAAATGACTCAAGAACCTTTGTATCCTGAGGGCCACCCTAAGATAATTGAGCAAGATTCTCAGAGAACTAATGTTGATGCACCAGTTCTTCTATGAAGAAGAAAAAGCAAAATGATAGGACTTTGCATGCTTCTAGTGAACCTATTGTAGACACACATGAGGATCCCAATGATATTTCTATTTCTGATGCTGAAACACAATCTGGTAATGAACATGAACCTAGTGATAATTTTAATAATGTTGTTCATGTTGATTCTCAACCTAGCAATGATAATGATGTAGAGATTGAACCTGTTGTTGATCTTGATAACCCACAATCAAAGAATCAACTTTATGATAAGAGAGACTTTGTTGCTAGGAAGCATGGTAAAGAGAGAGAACCGTGGGTTCAGAAACCCATGTCTTTTCCTCCTAAACCATCCAAGAAAAAGGATGATAAGGATTTTGAGCGCTTTGCTGAAATGATTAGACCTATCTTTTTGCATATGTGTTTGACTGATATGCTTAAAATGAACCCTTATGCTAAGTACATGAAAGATATTGTTACTATTAAAAGAAAGATACCGGAGGCTGAAATTTCCACCATGCTTGCTAATTATACTTTTAAAGGTCGAATACCAAAGAAACTAGGAGATCCAGGAGTACCAACTATACAATGCTCCATTAAGAGAAACTATGTTAAAACTGTTTTATGTTATCTCGGAGCCGGTGTTAGTGTTATGCCTCTCTCTTTATATCGTAGACCTGATTTGAATAAGTTGACACCTACTGAAATATCTTTGCAAATGGCTGATAAATCAACTGCTATACCTGTCGGTATTTGTGAGGATGTGCCTGTTGTGGTTGCAAACGTTACTATTTTAAAGGACTTTGTTATTCTTGATATTCCCGAGGATGATAGTATGTCTATTATTCTTGGAAGACCCTTTTTGAATATGTCGGTGTTCTGGGAGCGGGAGTCCCCAGACTTGCCTGCCTGCGGCCCGCGGCGTGGCTCCACCAGTGTAACACCCCGGTGTAATGATGCTACAGTAATCCCCGAGATCAAGCTAATCATTTTGCCATAACAGTGCTTGGTCACTTTGATCAATATTCCATTTCAAACTCCAGTTGAATTCAATTTTAAATTGTGTGAATTTCAAAAATGTTCATCATGTGCCAAATATTCATAAATATTATTGGTGGTGAAACCAAGTTTTTATAAAATGTTTAAGTGCTCAAAAGTAATGAAAACAGTAGCTAAAACAATTAGTTAAATGCCTTTCTAATTTACTAAATTTCAAACAAATTTATTTGGGCCTAGCACTTTTTGTGGCAGAGGTATAAATAGAAATTATAATTTAGAAACTATTTTTGTATTTTAATTAAATAATGTATTTTGGAAATTAAATAAACATGTAAAAGTCTTAAAAGAAAAAGTTAAAAAATAAAAAGGAAAAGGAAAAGCAGGGAGAGAGAGAGAGAGAGAAGTGCCCCTGCCCCCCTCGGGCCAAGCCCACCTGGGCCGGCCCAACTCTCCCTCACCCAGGCTGGCCCACCTACCACTCCCCCTTGTCGTCTTCCTCCCTCCCCACTGTGCGAGCGACCGCGACCGCGTGCACGCGTCTCCACTGAACCCGCCTCGCCGGCAACGCGCGGGCGAGGGGATAAGGCCTGCGCCTCCTCGGCTCCTCGATCCCCGCCTCCACTTGCACCAGAGCCACCCCCTCTCTCATTCCCCTCTTCCTCACGCGCTTGCTCCTCCTGAGCGCCACCGTCGCCGTGCGCCGGTCGAGCCTGCGGCCACCGGGTCCCTTCAACCCCGCCGATCTGTCCGGGAGCCCCAGCGCCGTTGACCCCTTCGTCCGGCGTCGTTGGATCAAGTCGGGGAGCAGCACAGCAACGCCAGCGACCTGATCCCCTTCTCCGACCATCGCGACGCCGTCGTCGCGATTCATAGCCACCGCGCTCCTGTTGCTCGCCGGGCCTTCGTGCGCCCACCCGGTGAGCTCCTCCCCCTCTCTCCTCTCTCAAGTAGGTTGCCTCCCTCTCTAGCTAGCTGTCGCCGCACCCGCGAGCTCGCCGTCGTCGCCCGCCTTGCCGTCGCGGCCACAGCCGCTATGGCCTGCCACTGACCATTTGGTCGTGCTTGGTGCATTGCCACGGAGCCACCCACGCTCGCTGACCGCCCCGTCGTGCATCGCAGCCCCGCGCCCGCGTTTGCCCGAAGCCACCGTCGCTTCTGCTCATCGCCAGCGATGCTCGTGACCTCCCTCGCTCCAGCCACTTGCACCGCTCGACGCGGCGCCTCGCCCGCATCCGAACGCCGTTGCCCGCTTGCCTCCCCAAACCCGGCAGCCCCGAGCCCATGTTTGATCGAACTCCGACGACCATCGCGGTGCGCGCCGCCATCGTTTTAGTGCGCTTTCGGCCAGGCCAGTACCATCACACGATGCGCCGCTCCGCGCTCGCTCGATCCCGCCCTTCCGCGCTTGATTTGGTGGCCGGAGGACGAATTCCGACCACCTCCCGAGCCGCGCCGCCGTTGGAATGGTCGCCGGAGGCGAAACCCCAACGCCGTCGATGCGACACTCCTGGGGCCCGCCCCTGGGTCACTGCCAGTGGGGCCCTTGGCCCCGAGTTGACCAGTTGACCAGGTCAACTGTGCTGACTGGGCTGCCCAGTGAGACTAACTTGTGGGCCCCACTTGTTTAAAACGTTTCAAAAATAAATAAATCTGCTAATTAAAATCTGTTACTTAATTAGTAATTAGTTAGTCTTTGACACCAGGGGCCCATCCCTCTACTTAGCATGTTAGTTTAGTTTAAATTATTGTTAGACAAACAGAGGCTGACATGTGGGTCCCACTGGACCCACATGTCAGGTTTGACCTGGTCAGCCGCTCTATTGACTGTTGACGTCATCAGCATGTCATGCTAACGTCATATTTTCTTCTGTTAATTTAATTAATTCAAAAAATGATTAAAACTTTGAAAATTCATAGAAATTAAACCATAACTCCGATGAAAATATTTTCTATATGAAAGTTGCTCAGAAAAATCCCACGAATCTGAATGTGCAGTCCTTTCACCTGTCGCATGCCCCTAGCATGCTGAACATGGAACTGTCCCCTCTCTTCCATCTGTCGGGAATTCGTCTAACGCCGGGGATTCATCCTCAGATGTTTATCCCATCCGTCTGCAACGTGTAGTACTACGTTAGGACAACCCTAGCTCTGCCTTTCGTCATGTAATGCTTAGTGATGCATCTGTTTGCTCTGTATTTACTGTTTCTTCCCCCTCTTCTCTTCGGTAGACCCCGAGACCGCTACTGATGCCCCTGTGATCGACTACGTCGACGAGGACACTTCTTCTTTTTCAGCAGAGCTTCCAGGCAAGCAAACCCTCCTTGAGCATTCCGATATCGCCCATTTCTTTCCCTCTCATGCTTGCATTGGAACTGCTACTGCTTTCTGTATGATCCTACTTTGATGCATAGCCTGTTTTTGTAACCTGCTTTCATACCTTACCTGCTTATTCTAAATTGCTTAGTATAGGTTGGTTAGAGATCCATAAGTGACCCCCACCTTGTCCCAGTTGCCCCGCTTTATGTTCGATGACTCGATCAACGTGATCGATGTCCAGGCCCCGACACCGCACATCACCCCCTAGTTGAACGACTCTGCAGAGTTACCATCGAGTGCCGAGGGTGGAACCTCATACATCACTCCAAATGAGACCTTTGTAGTGTAGTTATTCCGTCGTGGTCATCGAGGGTGATTTCCTCCTTAACCACTTCCGATACGGCTCTATCGTGAAACCCCTCAAGTGTGAACCTCAAGGGTGGATCCTCTTATGTTCACCTTGATGATTACATCGAGTGGAATTCATCGGGGGTGATTCCTCGGGTTTTCCCCTTGATGTTTGGACACACTGATACTTGGACTTTACAACTGTTACTTGGAAAGACGGGTCGGCCCTGAGGGGTACCCGCGCGAGCTTAATAGCAAGTGATGTGGAGTCGGGTTGGCCTGGAAGGTGCCTGCGAGATACTTACGAGGCGTGGCCGGGCATTCTTAGCCCTTGCCGCAAGTACTCGAGACGGGGCGACGGGGTCACATCTTTCGCGAGTCTCTGCTTGTTACGGTGTGCTCCTAATCCACTATGATTTGGATATTTGATCAGAGTGGCCTCTGGCCTGATAGCACTAACCATCACCTGGGCATTGTATGGGTGTTCTGCGTCGTATGCATCAGCCAAAGCTTAATCGACGTCAGCGATTGAACGGCGTGCGCCGGGTTGGACTGCGTAAGCTCCTGCCTTGTTTAAGGAGGTAGCTAGGTCTGCTCACCGGCCGCATACACAACGTGCAGGAGTTCTCGGGGAGATGGCCCATGACCCATGGGGGCATAGGTTTAGTCTGGCGTGCTGACCTCTCTATTAAGCCTAGGTCGGGTTGCGGCGTATTGTTTGGCCGAGGCCGGGCATGACCCAGGAAATTGTGTCTGGCCGGAGTTAATCAAGCGTGATGGGTAAGTTTGTGCACCCCTGCAGGGAAGAAAACATCTATCGATAGCCTATCCTATGGTAACGGACACTTGGAGTTGTATCCCGATCCATACAACTAGAACTGGATACTTGAGATGAGAAATGGTTTGGGATGAGAAATGGATAGTATGGATCTGGGATAGCTTTCTCGCTGGGAGTCGAGAAAGGATCTCTGGCCGAGGTTGATAACACTGCTACTACTTTACCTTATGTTGATCTGTACTCTTCTATATGCTGCAAGATGCTTGAAGATGCTAGCCTTCGATAGCCTAGGCTTTCCCCTTCTCTTCTGGCATTCTGCAGTTTAGTCCACAGATACAACCCATTCATTTGATACAGATGCATACTTAGTTTAGATCTGATGTAAGTCTTGCGGGTACTTTGGATGAGTACTCACGGCTGCTTTGCTACCTCTTTTCCCCCATACCCGATTGTTGCAACCAGATGACGAATCCCAGGAGCCAGACGAAACCACTGAAGACTACTGCTACCCCGAGGGTGCCTACTACTACGTGACGGCCGCTGACGACTTGGAGTAGTTAGGAGGCTCCCAGGCAGGAGGCCTTTCCTTTTTTATCGTTGTTATTTTTGTGCTAGCCTTCTTAAGGCAAACTTGTTTAACTTATGTCTGTACTCAGATATTGTTGCTTTCGCTGACTCTTGTGTATTCGAGCTTATGTATTCGAGCCCTCGAGGCCCCTGGCTTGTAATATAAAGCTTGTATTATTTTAATTTGTGTCTAGAGTTGTGTTGTGATATCTTCTCGTGAGTTCTTGATCTTGATCGTACACTTTTGCGTGTATGATTAGTGTACGATTGAATCGAGGGCGTCACAAGTTGGTATCAGAGCCAACTGCCTGTAGGTAGCCCCATTTACAACTCCTTGGCCGAAGTTGAGTCTAGTCACTACAAAAAACTTTTACTAACATGGTTGTGTGTCTTAGGGGCCCACGTGGCCATATGGGTGGTATTAGGATCTTTTACTCCTCGATCTTTAATCTGGGATTCTCATCTCTCTTCCATTCGGGTTAATGAATTTACTAACTCTGACATTAGGATCCCGTGACCACATTCACCCCAAAGTTGGATAAGCCATAGTTCTTAGATTAGTATTATGAATAGTACACACACTGTCGTGTTGACTACGAAGTGGTATCCATCGTACCTCTTTCATTATGCATGTTTCATCATGAATGATCCTTGTCTTTGCAAATGCTCAATGCTGAACTACCCCCTGTTACATGTTAGCAGGATGGTTAGGACCGCTGGTCATGGCCGTGGTGCCAACGATCCACCACTGCCCGAATTCTTTGCTGGAATGATGCAACAATTTGACCTGAACCGCCAGTGCATGGAAGGAATGATGGCTCAGTTTTCTCGTCCGAACATGAATCAATAGCCAACCCTAGTAATTCTGCAAGACTTCATGCGTCTCAACCCAACTATTTACCGCAGCTCAACTCAACCCCTTGATGCTAATGACTGGCTCAGCGACATCACGTATGAAATGGAGTCTGCTAGTGTGGCCCCTGCTAGTTATGTAACCTTTGCATCTTTCTTTCTTAAGAGTCCCGCTGCTCAATGGTGGGACAGCCACAGGCATACCCTGCCTACTGAACGGTCATCACTTGGTTGGATTTCCAAGATGCCTTCCATGCCTGCTTCATTCCTCAGGGAATCATGGACAGGAAGAAGCGAGATTTCCGCAACCTCACCCAAGGCAACAAGACTGTAGATGCTTATCAGCGGGAATTTCTGTACTTGTCACGTTATGCTGAAGAAGACATTGCAACTGATGCTCGTAGGCAAGAAAAGTTCCGTGATGGACTTCACCCTGATATCAAGCTAGCACTGCTCGTTCATGACTTTGCCGACTTTGCCACCTTGGTGAACAAGGCTATTCAGGTTGAGACTGGTCTTCAGGAACACCGGGGATCCCTTAGGCGCAGCCGTGACACTGGCTCATCTTCGGGCCCGTCAGCGCAGAAGCGTCGGATATGGATCCCCCACAACATGTATCACCCAACTGCACTGGCACCAAGACAGTCTTATGTTGCACCTCGTCTTCCCCCTCCACCACAGAGGCAGCCCCTTCGGGTTGTACCACCCCGAGCTTCTGCTCGCAATCCCAATGATGGTCTGTGCTTCAAGTGTGGCCTTCCGGGTCACTACTCCAGGAACTATCCTCAAAATCAAAATCAACTGGCTCTTCCTGCTGCTGGTCGTGGTAACAATCAACCCCGCAACAACAATGCCCGACCTTATGGTCGTGGGCAGGCTAACAACATTGATCTAAATGAAGCTCAAGACCAGCCTGCCACTGTGATGGGTACTCTTCTCGTTAATTCAGTACCGGCTTCTGTTTTATTTGATTCGGGAGCATCGCATTCATTTATGTCAGAAAAGTTTGCATACACACACGACATTCGATGCGAGCCCATGAACACTCCGATAGTGGTACGCACCCCTGCGGGCCGATGTCAAACTACCATGATTGGTCGCAACATTCCCGTTGATATTGAAGGGTTGGAATTCCTTGTTTCTCCCATTATTCTGGAGTCTTCCAATATTGACCTCATTCTGGGAATGGAATGGTTGAAAGCGCATACTGCTTCTATCGTTTGCGCCACCAAGGTCGTTCACCTCCTACATCCTTCCGATGAGATAGTAAGCTACCATGCTCAACTTGTTCAAAACGCTGAAGCACGACTTTATGTCTTGAATGCGTTGAACACAACACCTCTTGAGGGAATTGAAATGATTCGAGTTGTTCGCGACTTCCTAGACGTCTTTCCAGAAGAACTTCCAGGAATACCTCCTGTTCGGGCTGTCGAGTTCGTCATCGACTTGAAACCAGGCACTGTTCCTATTGCCAAACGACCCTACAAGATGCCGCCTCATGAGCTCCTTGAACTTAAGGAGGAAATCGATAAATCTCTTCGCAGTGGATTCATTCGTCCAAGTTCCTCAGCTTGGGGAGCACCTTCTCTCTTTGTAAAGAAGAAGGATGGAACGAATCGTTTGGTCCAAGACTACCGTCCTATCAAGCAAGCTACAATTCAGAATAAATATCCCCTTCCTCGGATCAATGATCTGTATGATCAACTGGCTGGTTCATCGATATTCTCTAAACTCGACTTGAGGTTGGGTTACCACCAGATCCATGTTCGTGAAGAGGATATTCCAAAAACCGCATTCGTCACTCGTTATGGTTCTTACGAGTACACTGTCATGTCTTTTGGCTTGACCAATGCTCCAGCCACATTCTCCCGTTTGATGAACTACATATTCATGGATTACCTCGACAAGTTCGTCGTGGTCTATCTGGATGATATCCTGGTATATTTGAAGAATAAAGAAGAACATGCTGAACATCTTCGACTTGTTCTAGAGAAGCTTCGAGAACATCAACTTTACGCCAAGTATTCCAAGTGTGAATTTTGGTTACCCGAAGTCACCTACCTTGGTCATGTCATCTCCAAGGATGGTATTGTCATCAACCCAGAGCGCGTTCAGGCTATTGTTGACTGGACCCCTCCGAAGACTGTCAAGCAAGTCAGAAGCTTTCTCGGTCTAGCCAGCTATTGTCTCCACTTTGTCGAGAACTTCTCCAAGATCGCCAAGCCACTGACCAATCTGCTTCACAAGGGCGTCAAGTTCGATTGGACAGACAAATGTCAGGAAAGTTTCTAGGCACTCAAAGAAAAGCTGACATCTGCCCCAGTGCTTGCTCCCCCTGATTCTCGCAAGGACTTCGTCATCTATTACGACGCTTCACGTCAACGATTAGGCTATGTCCTAATGCAAGAGCGTAGAGTGATTGCTTATGCCTCTCGTCAAGTGCGCCTCATGAAGAGAACTACCTAGTTCATGACCTTGAGCTTGCTGCGGTTAACTATGCATTGAAGCTATGGCGACAGTACCTTCTCGGTAACCGTTGCGAGATTTTCACCGATCATCAGAGTCTAAAGTACCTGTTTACTCAGCCAGATCTGAACCTCCATCAGCAGCGATGGATGGAAGCTATTGCTGACTACAACTGCGGTATATCCTATACCCCTGATAAGGCTAATGTAATGGCCGATGCCCTGAGCCGTAAGTCTTATTGCAATAACCACATGGTCTACAAAGCCCAACCCTGCCTTTATGAAGAGCTATGCAAGCTGAACCTTCAACTAGTTCCACAGGGTTCTCTGAATAACCTTGTCTTGGAACCAACTCTTCTAAAAGAAATTAAGTCTGCACAAGCCAAGGATGCTCATGTTGATTTGATGAAAAAGGATCTTGCCTTAGAGAAATCTAGAGATTTCTCACTTGGTGAAGATGGAACCTTATACTTCAGAGATCGTATTGTAGTACCTCGGTTCGAGCTTATGACAAAGAAGGTGATGAAACAAGCGCATGACACCCCTCTCTCTATTCATCCGGGAAGTACCAAGATGTACTTAGACATTCGTCAGAAATATTGGTGGTCCAAGATGAAGCAAGATATTGCTCGATATATCGAAGAATGTGACGTTTGTCGTCGCGTCAAAGCAGAACATCAGAAACCGGCTGGACTTCTACAACCGCTTCCAATTCCTGAATGGAAGTGGGATAAGATTCAGATGGACTTCGTCACCGGCCTTCCCAAGTCTCAGAAAGGTAATGATGCTATCTTTGCCGTCATCGACCAATTCTCAAAGGTCGCTCACTTTCTGCCAGTCAAGGAGACTATCACTGCTAGTCAATTAGAAAACTTGTATATCTCCCGAATTGTGTCACTCCACGGCATTTCGAAGGAGATCAGTTCAGACCGTGGCAGTATATTCACTTCAAAGTTCTGGGATAGTTTCCAAGAGGCAATGGGAACTCATATTACCTGGAGCACTGCTTATCATCCCCAATCCCAAGGCCAAGTCGAGCGAGTCAATCAAATTCTTGAAGACATGCTTCGGGCTTGTGTTATTTCTTTCGGTAAGAAGTGGGAAGAATCTCTCCCTTATGTGGAGTTCTCTTATAACAATAGCTATCAAGCCAGCTTGAAGATGGCACCCTTCAATGTGCTTTATGGACGTAAGTGCCGAACCCCTCTGAATTGGCCAGAAACTGGGGAACGGCCGCTCATTGGTCCAGACATCATTCAACAAGCTGAAAGAGCAGGTTCGCATTGTCCGGGATAATCTCAAGGCGGCCGAGTCCCGCCAGAAGAGCAACTATGACCGGAAACACTGGGGTTCAACTTATCAACCTGGTGAACAAGCTTATCTGCGTGTCACTCCTTTGAGAGGCACTCATCGGTTCGGAGTCAAGGGCAAGCTAGCTCCGCGCTACATTGGTCCGTTCCGCATTCTGGCCCGTCGTGGACTGGTGGCTTATCAACTGGAGTTGCCACCTCAGTTCTCTCATGTCCATGACGTCTTCCACATGTCGCAACTTCGTCGTTGCTTCAAGGATCCGGAACGTGAAGTGGATCCGGAATTGATTAAAGTTCAAGATGATCTCACATACAAAAAGCATCTGATCCGCATTCTTGAAGAAGCTGAACGTCGAACACGCCAGAAGGTTACCAAGTTCCTCAAGGTGCAATGGTCGAATCATACTAAAGAGGAAGCCACTTGGGAACGCGAAGATAACCTCCGGGCTGAATACCCCGATCTTTTCCCTTCTATCTTTTAATTCTCGGGACGAGAATTTCTTTTAGAGGAGGAGAGTTGTAACACCCCGGTGTAATGATGCTACAGTAATCCCTAAGATCAAGCTAATCATTTTGCCATAACAATGCTTGGTCACTTTGATCAATATTCCATTTCAAATTCCAGTTGAATTCAATTGCAAATTGTGTGAATTTTAAAAATGCTCAAACATGAAAACTAAAATGTTCATCATGTGCCAAATATTCATAAATATTATTGGTGGTGAAACCAAGTTTTTATAAAATGTTTAAGTGCTCAAAAGTAATGAAAACAGTAGCTAAAACAATTAGTTAAATGCCTTTCTAATTTACTAAATTTCAAACAAATTTATTTGGGCCTAGCACTTTTTGTGGCAGAGGTATAAATAGTAATTATAATATAGAAACTATTTTTGTATTTTAAATAAATAATGTATTTTGGAAATTAAATAAACATGTAAAAGTCTTAAAAGAAAAAGTTAAAAAAGAAAAAGAAAAAGGAAAAGCAGGGAGAGAGAGAAGTGCCCCTGCCCCCCTGGGGCTAAGCCCACCTGGGCCGGGCCAACTCTCCCTCACCCAAGACGGCCCACCTACCACTCCCCCTATCGTCTTCCTCCCTCCCCACTGTGCGAGTGACCGCGATCACGAGCGCGTCTCCACCGGACCGGCCTCGCCGGCGACGCGCGGGCGAGGGGATAAGGCCTATGCCTCCTCGGCTCCTCGATCCCCGCCTCCACTTGCACCAGAGCCACCCCCTCGCTCGTTCCCCTCTTCCTCACATGCTCGCTCCTCCCGAGCGCCACCATCGCCGTGCGCCGGTCGAGCCCGCAGCCACCGGGTCCCTTCGACCCTGCCGATCTGTATGGGAGCCCCAGCGCCGTCGACCCCTTCGTCTGGCATCGTTGGATCAAGTCGGGGAGCAGCACAGCAACGCCGGCGACCCAATCCCCTTCTCCGGCCATCGTGACACCGTCGTCACGATTCATCGTCACTGCGCTCCTGTTGCTCGTCGGGCCTTCGTGCGCCTACCCGGTGAGCTCCTCCCCCTCTCCCCTCTCTCAAGTAGGTCGCCTCTAATAACCCACAAGTATAGGGGATCGCAGCAGTTTTCGATAAGTAAGAGTGTCGAACCCAACGAGGAGCTAAAGGTAGAACAAATATTCCCTCAAGTTCTATCGACCACCGATACAACTCTACGCACGCTTGACGTTCGCTTTACCTAGAACAAGTATGAAACTAGAAGTACTTTGTAGGTGTTGTTGGATAGGTTTGCAAGATAATAAAGAGTACGTAAATAAAAGGTAGGGGCTGTTTAGATAAAGAAACAATAAAGTAAATACAGCGAGTGTGTAAAAGTGGTGGTAGGAGTTGCGAAATTGTCCCTAAGCAATTGACTACTTTACTAGACCGATAGCAAGTATTATGTGGGAGAGGCCACTGCTGGCATGTCATCCCTGACTTGGAATTCTATGCACTTATGATTGGAACTATTAGCAAGCGTCCGCAACTACTAACGTTCATAAGGTAAAACCCAACCATAGCATTAAGATATATCGGTCCCCCTTCAATCCTGTATGCATCAATTTCTATGCTAGGTTGAAGCTTCTGTCACTCTTGCCCTCCAATACATAGTCCTATCAACATACAACTAACCCTAGGGTGTGATCCACGCGCGCAATCATATGATGGGCACCAAAGGACAGCAACATAACCACAAGCAAATTAAATCAATCATAGCAATTCATCAACCACCGATAGGACAACAAAAATCTACTCAGACATCATAGGATGGCAACACATCATTGGATAATAATATGATGCATAAAGCACCATGTTCAAGTAGAGGGTACAACGGGTTGCGGGAGAGTGGAGCACTGTAGATAGAGGGGGGAAGGTGATGGAGATGTTGGTGAAGATGGCAGAGGTGTTGGTGTAGATCGCGGTGATGATGATGATGGCCACGACAACGTTCCGGCGCCACTGGAAGAGAAGGGGAGAGGGGGCCCCTTCGTCTTCTTCTTCCTTGACCTCCTCCCTAGATGGGAGAAGGGTTTCCCCTCTGTTCCTTGGCCTCCATGGCATGGGAGGGCGAGAGCCCCTCCGAGATTGGATCTGTCTCTCTGTCTCTCTCTGTTTCTGCGTTTCCTGATTCTTCCCTTTCACCATTTCTTATATTCTCGGAGATCCTTAACTCCGATTGGGCTGAAATTTTAACATGATCTCTATTCGGATATTAGCTTTCTTGCGGCAAAAGAAGGGCATCAACCGCCTTACGGGTGGCCCACGAGGGTCAGGGGCACGCCCAGGGGGGCAGGCGCGCCCCCCTGCCTCGTGGCCACCTCGGGCACCGTCTCGCATGGATTTTTCTTCCCAAAAATAATATATATTCCAAAAAAAATCTCCGTCAGTTTTTATCCCGTTTGGACTCCGTTTGATATGGATATTCTGCAAAACAAAAAACATGCAACAAACATGAACTGGCACTGGATCAATATGTTAGTCCCAAAAATAGTATAAAAAGTTGCCAAAAGTATATGAAAGTTCTAGAATATTAGCATGGAACAATCAAAAATTATAGATACAATGGAGACGTATCAGCATCCCCAAGCTTAATTCCTGCTCGTCCTCGAGTAGGTAAATGATAAAAAAGATAATTTTTGATGTGGAATGCTACCTAGCATAATCTTGATCATGTAATCTAATCATGGCATGAATATTAAGATACGAGTGATTCAAAGCAATAGTCTATCATTTTACATAAAAATAATAATACTTCAAGCCTACTAATAAAGCAGTCATATCTTTTCAAAATAACATGGCCAAAGCAAGTTATCCCTACAAAATCATATAGTCAGGCTATGCTCCATCTTCACCACACAAAATATTCACATCATGCACAACCCCGATGACAAGCCAAGCAATTGTTTCATACTTTTGACGTTCTCAAACCTTTTCAACTTTCACGCAATACATGAGCGCGAGCCATGGACATAGCACTATAGGTGGAATAGAATATGATGGTGGAGAAGACAAAAAGGAGAAGATAGTCTCACATCAACTAGGCGTATCAACGGACTATGGTGATGCCCATCAATAGATATCAATGTGAGTGAGTAGGGATTGCCACGCAATGGATGCACTAGAGCTATAAGTGTATGAAAGCTCCAACTTAAACTAAGTGGGTGTGCATCCAACTTGCTTGCTTATGAAGACCTCGGGCATTTGAGGAAGCCCATCATCGGAATATACAAGCCAAGTTCTATAATGAAAATTCCCACTAGTATATGAAAGTGATAACTCAAGAGACTCTCTATATGAAGAACATGGTGCTACTTTGAAGCACAAGTGTGGAAAAGGATAGTAGCACCGCCCCTTCTCTCTTTTTCTCTCATTTTTTTTGTTTTTTTATTTTTATTTTTTTGGTGGGCTTCTTTGGCCTCTTTTTTTGTAAAGTCCGGAGTCTCATCCCGACTTATGGGGGAACCATAGTCTCCATCATCCTTTCCTTACTGGGGCAATGCTCTAATAATGATGATCATCACACTTGTATTTACTTACAACTCGATGTCTAGAACAAAGATATGACTCTATATGAATGCCTCCGGCGGTGTACCGGGATGTGCAATAATCTAGCGTAGCAATGACATCAAAAGACGGACAAGCCATGAAAACATCATGCTAGCTATCTTACGATCATGCAAAGCAATATGACAATGAATGCTCAAGTCATGTATATGATGATGATGGAAGTTGCATGGCAATATATCTCGTAATGGCTCAGGAAATGCCATGATAGGTAGGTATGGTGGCTGTTTTGAGGAAGATATATGGTGGGTTTAAGGTACCGGCGAAAGTTGCGCGATACTAGAGAGGCTAGCAATGGTGGAAGGGTGAGAGTGCGTATAATCCATGGACTCAACATTAGTCATAAAGAACTCACATACTTATTGCAAAAATCTATTAGTCATCGAAACAAAGTACTACGCGCATGCTCCTAGGGGGATATATTGGTAGGAAAATACCATCGCTTGTCCCTGACCGCCACTCATAAGGAAGACAATCAATAAATAAATCATGCTCCAACTTCGTTACATAACGGTTCACCATACGTGCATGCTACGGGAATCACAAACCTCAACACAAGTATTTGTACAATCCACAACTACCCACTAGCATGACTCTAATATCACCATATTTATATTGCAAAACTATTGCAAGGAATCAAACATATCATATTCAGTGATCTACAAGTTTTATGTAGGATTTTATGACTAACCATGTGAATGACCAATTCCTGTCATCTCTCTAAATAGATATAAGTGAAGCAAGAGAGTTTAATTATTTCTACAAAAGATATGCCCACGCTCTAACAAATATAAGTGAAGCAAAAGAGCATTCTACAAATGACGGTTTTCTATGTAAAGAGAAACAGGCAATCCAAACTTCAAATGATATAAGTGAAGCACATGAAGCATTCTATAAAGCCATACTCAGAAGATATAAGTGAAGTGCAATGAGCATTCTATAAATCAACCAAGGATTGTCTCATACCAGCATGGTGCATAAAAGAAAAGTGAAAACTAAATGCAAAATACGCTCCAAGTTTGCACATATCGCATGAACGAAACGAATCCGAAAACATACCGATACTTATTGAAGAAAGAGGGGATGCCTTCCGGGGCATCCCCAAGCTTAGATGCTTGAGTCTCCTTGAATATTTACTTGGGTTGCCTCGGGCATCCCCAAGCTTGAGTTCTTGCCTCTCTTCCTTCTTCTCACATCAAGATCTTCTCAATCACCGAACACGTCATCCACACAAAACTTCAACAGAAAACTCGGTAAGATCCGTTAGTATAATGAAGCAAATCACTACTATAAGTACTATTGCAAACCAATTCATATTTTTTTTGCATTGTGTATATTGTAATATAACTTTTTCATGGCTTAATACACTTATATGAATCGATAGTTTCATCAAAACAAGCAAACTATGCATCAAAAACAGAATCTGTCTAAAACAGAACAGTCTGTAATAATATGAACATTCACCATACTTCTGATACTTGAAAAATTCTACCAAAATTAGAAATAATAAAAAATTCGAATAGGAAGACAGTGCAAAAAGAATCAGAACCATTTGACGTTCCAAAAAAATGTAAAATTGTGCACTACAGCCAAAGTTTCTGTCCTGCACCGTACAAACCATCAAGCAAATGTAAACATCCTAAAGGCAAACCTTGGCACATTATTTTTATAATACAATGTAATTGTACAAGGGGATAATTATTTTTATTGAAA
Source organism: Triticum aestivum (assembly GCF_018294505.1). Lineage (NCBI taxonomy): Eukaryota > Viridiplantae > Streptophyta > Magnoliopsida > Poales > Poaceae > Triticum > Triticum aestivum. Next base: position 119,435,127 of record NC_057809.1, on the reverse strand, counting down.
AGTTTGTGTAATCAAGATTCACAAAGTTTCCATGAGCATGAACAAAGTTCAAGGCTAGGTCCCACTTCAACAATGCTTGTCTTTCTCACTTTCGCTTTCCTTTTTGAAAAAGTTTTGGGTTCCCCTCTTTATTTTTGTTGTTTTAAAACTATATAAAAGCACTCAACAGAAATAAATGACTCTCTATAACTTCCGGGTTGTCTCCCTGGCAGCACTTTCTTTAAAGCCATTAAGCTAGGCATATAGTGCTCAAGTAATGGATCCACCCGGATCCCAAGGTATATCAAAGCCAATTTTAATTAACAATGATTTGTAATTTAGTGGTGAGCACAAGGTAACATATATCATGTAATGACGAAGTCTAACTCTCTTCCTATGCATCGGCATGTCATAAAAGAACAATTCAAGCACACAAAGTAAAGGCCAATGCATAGTATAAACAGTTTCTTGCAATTTTATCATATTGGAAACATATAGAGGTGGAGATATAGTTCCTCTCTCATAATAATTGCAAGTAGGAGCAGCAAGCACATGCATATTATATTCATCAAAATCATCATGTGCAGCGGTAAAAGGCAACCCATCAATATATTCCTTAATAAGAGCAAACTTCTCCGATATATTGTAGTTTGGAGAATTCAAGAAGATAATAGGACTATCATGTGTGGGTGCAATAGCAACAATTTCATGTTTAACATAAGGAACTATAGCAAATTCATCTCCATAAGCATAATTCATATTGGCATCTTGGCCACAAGCATAGCAAGCATCATCAAAAAGGGATATTTCAAAAGAATCAACGGGATCATAACAATCATCCTCCGGTAAGCACGAAGAGAAATTAAACAATGTATGAGTTGAAGAGTTACTCTCATTAGAAGGTGGGCACGGGTAGCTAATCCGCTCTTCCTCCTTTTGTTCTTCGCTCTCCTCCTCATCTTTTTCATCCAATGAGCTCGCAGTTTTATCAATTTCTTCTTCCATAGACTCCTGCAAAATATTAGTCTCGTCTTGGACAGCGGAGACTTTCTCAATAAGCGCATTAATATAGGAATTATATTCATAATTATCATAGCAATATTTTTAGATAGCTAAATTTTCAGGCCTATAAACATCATCATCATCATCATAAGCTTCATGCTTTTCAAACAAAGATTCAATTTCATAAGCACCCTTAAAAGCAACAAATTCTTCTATTTGTTCCACATCATAGTAATCATATATACCATTAGCATAAGAAGCTAAGGTTTCATTATCATTAAATTCACATGAAAAGGGAAGGTGTGGAGCCTTCACCTTAGAGCAACAAGTATAATCATATCTCAAGCATAGTTGCCTAGCATACCAATTCAATATATGAATTTGATCCCATAATAGTTTCCCTTTTTGTGTCAAGCGGTAATCCCTAAAGTATTCACGTTGATCCAACATTACTCCCATTACATAATTGAATGGGGTTTTCTCAGGATTATTAAAGTAGTACATAATATTTTTCACATAACCAGCATCGAGGGTTTTAGGAGGTTCCCCATCTTCATGAGTAGCAAGTACACCTAATTTTTTTGGTATTTCGTGTTCCATATCCATAACTAAAGATAGAGAACAACTAAGAACAGCAAATAAAAATTACTTAGTGATAAAGCAAACAAGCACACACGAGAATATTCACCCCACGCTATTGCTCCCCGGCAACGGCGCCAGAAAAAGGTCTTGATAACCCACAAGTATAGGGGATTGCAACAGTTTTAGATAAGTAAGAGTGCCGAACCCAACGAGGAGCTAAAGGTAGAACAAATATTCCCTCAAGTTCTATCGACCACCGATGCAACTCTACGCACGCTTGACGTTCGCTTTACCTAGAACAAGTATGAAACTAGAAGTACTTTGTAGGTGTTGTTGGATATGTTTGCAAGATAATAAAGAGTACGTAAATAAAAGGTAGGGGCTGTTTAGATAAAGAAACAATAAAGTAAATATAGCGAGTGTGGAAAAGTGGTGGTAGGAGTTGCGAAATTGTCCCTAAGCAATTGACTACTTTACTAGACCGATACCAAGTATTATGTGGGAGAGGCCACTGCTAGCATGTCATCCCTGACTTGGAATTCTATGCACTTATGATTGGGACTATTAGCAAGCGTCCGCAACTACTAACGTTCATTAAGGTAAAACCCAACCATAGCATTAAGATATATTGGTCCCCCTTCAATCCCGTATGCATCAATTTCTATGCTAGGTTGAAGCTTCTGTCACTCTTGCCCTCCAATACATAGTCCTATCAACATACAACTAACCCTAGGGTGTGATCCATACGCGCAATCATATGATGGGCACCAAAGGACATCAGCATAACCACAAGCAAATTAAATCAATCATAGCAATTCATCAACCACCGATAGGACAACGAAAATCTACTCAGACATCATAGGATGGCAACACATCATTGAATAATAATATGAAGCATAAAGCACCATGTTCAAGTAGAGGGTACAACGGGTTGTGGGAGAGTGGACCGCTGTAGATAGAGGGGGGAAGGTGATGGAGATGTTGGTGAAGATGGCAGAGGTGTTGGTGTAGATCACGGTGATGATGATGATGGCCACGACAGCGTTCCGGCGCCACCGGAAGAGAAGGGGAGAGGGGGGCCCTTCGTCTTCTTCTTCCTTGACCTCCTCCCTAGATGGGAGAAGGGTTTCCCCTCTAGTCCTTGGCCTCCATGGCATGGGAGGGGCGAGAGCCCCTCCGAGATTGGATCTGTCTCTCTGTCTCTCTCTGTTTCTTCGTTCCCGGATTCTTCCCATTCACCGTTTCTTATATTCCCGGAGATCCGTAACTCTGATTGGGCTGAAATTTTAACACGATCTCTATCCGGATATTAGCTTTCTTGCGGCGAAAGAAGGGCATCAACCACCTTACGGGTGGCCCACAAGGGTCAGGGCCGCGCCCAGGTGGCACGCGCGCCCCCCTGCCTCGTGGCCACCTCGGGCACCGTCTCGCGTGGATTTTTCTTCCCAAAAATCATACATATTCCAAAAATCTCCGTCAGTTTTTATCCCGTTTGGATTCTGTTTGATATGGATATTCTGCGAAACAAAAAACATGCAACAAACAGGAACTGGCACTGGGCACTGGATGAATATGTTAGTCCCAAAAATAGTATAAAAAGTTGGCAAAAGTATATGAAAGTTGTAGAATATTGGCATGGAACAATCAAAAATTATAGATACGACAGAGACGTATAAGCCTACCTCTCTAGCTAGCTGTCGCCGCACCCGCGAGCTCGCCGTCGCGGCCACAACCGCTATGGCCTGCCACTGAGCACCTGGTCGTGCTTGGTGCATCGCCATGGAGCCACCCACGCTCGCTGACCGCCCCGTCGTGCACCGCAGCACCGCGCCCGTGTTTACCCGAAGCCGTCGTCGCTTCTGCTCATCGCCAGCGATGCTCAGGACCTCCCTCACTCCAGCCACTTGCACCGCTCGACGCGGCGCCTCGCCCGCGTTCGAACGCCATTGCCCGCTTGCCTCCCCAAGCCCGGCAGTTCCGAGCCCACGTTTGACCAAACTTCGATGACCACCGCGGTGCGCGCCGCCGTCATTTTAGTGCGCTTCCGGCCGGGCCAGTATCATCACACGATGCGCCGCTCCGCGCTCTCTCGATCCCGCCCTTCCGTGCTCGATTTGGTGGCCGGAGGACGAATTCCGACCACCTCCCAAGTCGCGCCGCCGTTGGAATGGTCGCCGACGGCGAAACCCCGCCGCCGCCGATGCGGCACACCTGGGACCCGCCCCTGGGTCATTGCTAGTGGGGCCCTTGGCCCCCAGTTGACCTGGTCAACTGTGCTGACTGGGCTGCCCAGTGAGACTGACTGGTGGGCCCCACTAGTTTAAAACGTTTAAAAATAAATAAATATGCTAATTAAAATCTGTTACTTAATTAGTAATTAGTTAGTCTCTGACACCAGGGGCCCACCCCTCTAATTAGCCTGTTAGTTTAGTTTAAATTACTGTTAGACTAACAGAGGATGACATGTGGGTCCCACTGGACCCAGATGTCAGGTTTGACCTTGTCAGCCACTCTGTTGACTGCTGACGTCATTAGCACGTCATGCCGACGTCATATTTTCTTTTGTTAATTTAATTAATTCCAAAAAACGATTAAAACTTTGAAAATTCGTAGAAATTAAACCGTAACTTCGATGAAAATGTTTTCTATATCAAAGTCGCTCAGAAAAATCCCACGAATTCGAATGCATGGTCCTTTCACCTGTCACATGCCCTTAGGATGTTGAACATGGAACCGTCCCCTCTCTTTCATCTGTCCGAAATTCGTCTAACGCCGGGGATTCATCCTCGGATGTTTATCCCCTCCGTCTGCAATGTGTAGTACTACGTTAGGACAACCCTAGCTCTGCCTGTCGTCATGTAATGCTTAGTGATGCATTTGTTTGCTCTGTATTTACTGTTTCTTCCCCCTCTTCTCTCCGGTAGACCCCAAGACCGCTGCTAATGCCCCTGTGATCGACTACGTCGATGACGACACTTCTTATTTTTCAGCAGAGCTTCCAGGCAAGCAAACCCTCCTTGAGCATTCCGATATCACCCATTTCTTTCCCTCTCATGCTTGCATTAGAACTGCTACTGCTTTCTGTATGATCCTACTCTAATGCATAGCCTGTTTTTGTAACCTGCTTTCATACCTTACTTGCTTATTCTAAATTGCTTAATATAGGTTGCTAAGAGATCCATCAGTGACCCCCACCTTGTCCCAGTTGCCCCGCTTTATGTTCGATGACTCGATCAACGTGATCGACGTCCAGGCCCCGACACCGCACATCACCCCCCTAGTTGAACGACTCTGTAGAGTTACCATCGAGTGTCGAGGGTGGAACCTCATACATCACTCCTAATGAGACCTCTATAATGTAGTTATTCGGTCGTGGTCATCGAGGGTGATTTCCTCCTTAACCAATTCCGATACGGCTCTGTCGTGAAACCCCTCAAGTGTGAACCTCGAGGGTGGATCCTCTTACGTTCACCTTGATGATTACATCGAGTGGAACTCACCAGGGGGTGATTCCTCGGGTTTCCCCCTTGATGTTTGGACACACGGATACTTGGACTTTACAACTGTTACTTGGAAAGACGGGTCGGCCCTGAGGGGTACCCGCGCGAGCTTAATAGCGAGTGATGTGGAGTCGGGTTGACCTAGAAGGTGCCCGCGAGATACTTACGAGGCGTGGCCGGGCATTCTTAGCCCTTGCCGCAAGTACTCGAGACGGGGCGACAGGGTCACATCTTTCGTGAGTCTCTGCTTGTTACCGCGTGCTCCTAATCAACTATGATTTGGATATTTGATCCGAGGGGCCTCTAGTCTGATAGCACTAACCATCACGTGGGCATTGTATGGGCGTTCTACGTCGTATGCATCAACCGAAGCTTAATCGATGTCAGCGACTAAGCGGCGCGCGCCGGGTTGGACTGCGTAAGCTCCTGCCTTGTTTAAGGAGGTAGCTAGGTCTGCTCACCGGCCGCATACGCAACGTGCAGGAGTTCCCGGGGAGATGGCTCATGACCCCTGGGGGCATAGGTTTAGTCTGGCGTGCTTACCTCTCTATTAAGCCTAGGTCGGGTTGCGGCGTATTGTTTGGCCGAGGCCGGGCATGATCCAGGAAAGTGTGTCCTGCCGGAGTTAATCGAGCGTGATGGGTAAGTTGGTGCACCCCTGCAGGGAACAAAACATCTATCGATAGCCTGTCCTACGATAACAGACACTTGGAGTTGTATCCCGATCGATACAACTAGAACTGGATACTTGAGATGAGAAATGGTTTGGGATGAGAAATGGATAGTATGGCTCTGGGATTGCTTTCTCGCTGGTAGTCGAGAAAGGATCTATGGCCGAGGTTGATAACACTGCTACTACTTTACACTATGTTGATCTGTACTCTTCTATATGCTGCAAGATGCTTGAATATGCTAGTCTTCGATAGGCTAGGCTTTCCCCTTCTCTTCTGGCATTCTGCAGTTTAGTCCATAGATACAACCCATTCGTTTGATACCGATGCATACTTGGTTTAGATCTGATGTAAGTCTTGCGAGTACTTTGGATGAGTACTCACGGCTGCTTTGCTACCTCTTTCTGTTGGGTTTCGTAGTAATTTCAAAATTTTCCTACGCACACGCAAGATCATGGTGATGCATAGCAATGAGAGGGGAGAGTATGATCTACGTACCCTTGTAGATCGCAACGGAAGCGTTGACACAATGTAGAGGAAGTAGTCGTACGTCTTCTTCCCGATCCGACCGATCCAAGCACCGTTACTCCGGCACCTCCGAGTTCTTAGCACACGTACAGCTCGATGACGCTCCCCGGGCTCCGATCCAGCAAAGCTTCGGGGAAGAGTTCCATCAGCACAACGGCGTGGTGACGATGATGATGTTCTACCGATGCAGGGCTTCGCCTAAGCACTACAACGATATGACCGAGGTGGAATATAGTGGCAGGGGGCACCGCACACGGCTAAGGAACGATCACGAGGATCAACTTGTGTGTTCTAGGGTGCCCCTTGCCTCAGTATATAAAGGAGCCAGGGAGAGGGGGCGGCCGGCCAAGGTGGGCGCGCCAAGGGGGAGTCCTACTCCCACCGGGAGTAGGACTCCTAATTGGACAAGGAGAGAGGGGAAAGAGGTGGAAGAGAGGAAGGAAAGGGGGGGGCGCCGCCCCCCTTCCCTTGTCCTATTCGGACTAGGAAGGGGAGGGGCGCGCGGCCACCTCTTGCCTCCTTCTCTCTTCTCCCTCAAGGCCCATGTAGGTCCAATAAACCCCGGGGGGGGGGGGGGTTCCGGTAACCCCCCGGTACTCCGGAAAAATGCCGATTTCACCCGGAACGATTCCGATGTACAAATATAGGCTTCCAATATATCAATCTTTACGTCTCGACCATTTCGAGACTCCTCGTCATGTCCGTGATCACATCCAGGACTCCGAACAGACTTTGGTACATCAAAATGCATAAACTCATAATAACTGTCATCGTAACTTTAAGCGTGCGGACCCTACGGTTCGAGAACAATGTAGACATGACCGAGACACATCTCCGGTCAATAACCAATAGCGGGACCTGGATGCCCATATTGGCTCCTACATATTCTACGAAGATCTTTATCGGTCAGACCGCATAACAACATACGTTGTTCCCTTTGTCATCGGTATGTTACTTGCCCGAGATTCGATCGTCGGTATCCAATACCTAGTTCAATCTCGTTACCGACAAGTCTCTTTACTCGTTCCCTAATACATCATCTCACAACTAACATATTAGTTGTAATGCTTGCAAGGCTTATGTGATGTGCATTACCGAGAGGGCCCAGAGATACCTCTCCGACAATCGGAGTGACAAATCCTAATCTCGAAATACGCCAACCCAACATCTACCTTTGGAGACACCTGTAGTACTCCTTTATAATCACCTAGTTACGTTGTGACGTTTGGTAGCACCCAAAGTGTTCCTCCGGTAAACAGGAGTTGCATAATCTCATAGTCATAGGAACATGTATAAGTCATGAAGAAAGCAATAGCAACATACTAAACGATCGGGTGCTAAGCTAATGGAATGGGTCATGTCAATCAGATCATTCACGTAATAATGTGATCCCGTTAATAAAATAACAACTCTTTGTATATGGTTAGGAAACATAACCATCTTTGATTAACGAGCTAGTCAAGTAGAGGCATACTAGTGACACTGTTTGTCTATGTATTCACACATGTATTATGTTTCCGGTTAATACAATTATAGCATGAATAATAAACATTTATCATGAAATAAGGAAATAAATAATAACTTTATTATTGCCTCTAGGGCATATTTCCTTCAGTCTCCCACTTGCACTAGAGTCAATAATCTAGATCACATCACCATGTGATTAACTTCGATAGTTCACATCATCATGTGATTAACACCCATAGTTCACATTACCATGTGACCAATACCCAAAGCATTTACTAGATTCAGTAATCTAGTTCACATTGCTATGTGATTAACACCCAAAGAGTACTAAGGTGTGATCATGTTTTGCTTGTGAGAGAATCTTAGTCAACGGGTCTACCACATTCAGATCCGCATGTATTTTGCAAATTTCTATGTCAACAATGCTCTGCTTGGAGCTACTCTAGCTAATTGCTCCCACTTTCAATATGTATCTAGACCGAGACTTAGAGTCTTCTAGATCAGTGTCAAAAACTTGCATCGATGTAACCCTTTACGACGAACCTTTTTTTGTCACGTCCATAATCGAGAAACATATCCTTATTTCACTAAGGATAATTCTGACCGCTGTCCAGTTATCTACTCCTAGATCACTATTGTACTCCCTTGCCAAATCAGTGCAGGGTATACAATAGATCTGGTATACAACATGACATACTTTATAGAACCTATGGCCAAGGCATAGGGAATGACTTTCATTCTCTTTCTATCTACTGCCGTGGTCGGGCTTTGAGTCTTACTCAACTTCACACCTTGTAATACAGGCAAGAACTCTTTCTTTGACTGCTCCATTTTGAATTACTTCAAAATCTTGTCAAGGTATGTACTCATTGGAAAAACTTATCAAGCGTCTTGATCTATCTCTATAGATTTTGAAGCTCAATATGTAAGCAGCTTCACCGAAGTCTTTCTTTGAAAAACTCCTTTCAAACACTCCTTTATGCTTTACAGAATAATTCTACATTATTTCCGATCAACAATATGTCATTCACATATACTTATCAGAAATGTCGTAGTGCTCCCACTCACTTTCTTGCAAATACAGGCTTCACCGCAAGTCTGTATAAAACTATATGCTTTGATCAACTCATCAAAGCGTATATTCCAACTCCGAGATGCTTGCACCAGTTCACACATGGATCGCTGGAGCTTGCACATTTTGTTAGTACCTTTCGGATTGACAAAACCTTCTAGTTGCATCGTATACAACTCTTCTTCAATAAATCCATTAAGGAATTCAGTTTTGTTTATCCATTTGCCAGATTTCATAAAATGCGGCAATTGCTAACATGATTCGGACAGACTTAAGCATAGATACGAGTGAGAATCTCTCATCGTAGTCAACACCTTGAACTTGTCGAAAAACCTTTTGCGACAATTCTAGCTTTGTAGATAATAACACTACTATCAGCGTCCGTCTTCCTCTTGAAGATCCATTTATTTTTTTTATGGCTTGCCGATCATCGGGCAAATCCATCAAAGTCCATACTTTGTTCTCATACATGGATCATATCTCAGATTTCATGGCCTCAAACCATTTCGCGGAATCTGGGCTCATCATCGCTTCCTCATAGTTCCCAAGTTCGTCATGGTCTAGTAACATGACTTCCAGAACAGGATTACCGTACCACTCTGGTGCGGATCTTACTCTGGTTTACCTGAGAGATTCGGTAGTAACTTGATCTGAAGTTACATGATCATCATCATTATCTTCCTCACTAATTGGTGTAGTAGTCACAAGAACAGATTTCTGTGATGAACTACTTTCCAATAAGGGAGAAGGTACAATTACCTTATCAAGTTTTCTACTTTCCTCCCACTCACTTCTTTCGAGAGAAACTCCTTCTCTAGAAAGTTTCCGAATTTAGCAACAAAAGTCTTGCCTTCGGATCTGTGATAGAAGGTGTATCCAATAGTTTCCTTTGGATATCCTATGAAGACACATTTCTCCGATTTGGGTTTGAGCTTATTAGGTTGAAACTTTTTCACATAAGCATTGCAACCTCAAACTTTAAGAAATAACAGCTTAGGTTTCTTGCCAAACCATAGTTCATACGGTGTCATCTCAACGGATTTAGATGGTGCCCTATTTAACGTGAATGCAACTGTCTCTAATGCATAACCCCAAAACGATAGTGGTAGATCGGTAAGAGACATCATAGATCGCACCATATCTAATAAAGTACGGTTATGACGTTCGGACACACCATTACATTGTGGTGTTCCAGGTGGCGTGAGTAGTGAAACTATTTCACGTTGTTTTTAACTGAAAGCCAAACTCTTAACTCAAATACTCTTCTCTACGATCAGATCGTAGAAACTTTATTTTTTTGTCACGATGATTTTCCACTTCACTCTGAAATTCCTTGAACTTTTCAAATGTTTCAGACTTATGTTTCATCAAGTAGATATACTCATATCTGCTCAAATCATCTGTGAAGATCAGAAAATAATGATACCTGTCGCGAGCCTCAATATTCATCGGACTACATACATCAGTATGTATGATTTCCAACAAATCTGTTGCTCGCTCCATTGTTCCGAAGAACGGAGTCTTAGTCATCTTGCCCATGAGGCATGGTTCGCAAGCATCAACTGATTCATAATCAAGTGATTCCAAAAGCCCATCAGCATGGAGTTTCTTCATGCGCTTTACACCAATATGACCTAAACGGCAGTGCCACAAATAAGTTGCACTATCATTATTAACTTTGCATCTTTTGGTTTCAATATTATGATTATGTGTATCACTACGATCGAGATCCAATGAACTATTTTCATTGGGTGTGTAACCATATAAGGTTTTATTCATGTAAAAAGAACAACAATTTATTCTCTTACTTAAATGAATAACCATATTACAATAAACATGATCAAATCATATTCATGCTTAACGCAAACACCAAATAACACTTATTCAGGTTCAACACTAATCCCGAAAGTATAGGGAGTGTGCGATGATGATCATATCAATCTTGGAACTACTTCCAACACACATCGTCACTTTACCCTTAACTAGTCTTTGTTTATTCTGCAACTCCCATTTCGAGTTACTAATCTTAGCAACTGAACTAGTATCAAATACTGAGGGGTTGCTATAAACACTAGTAAAGTACACATCAATAACATGTATATCAAATATACTTATGTTCACTTTGCCATCCTTCTTATCTGCCAATCACTTGGGGTAGTTCCGCTTCCAGTGACCAGTCCCTTTGCAGTAGAAACACTTAGTCTCAGGCTTAGGATCAGACTTGGGCTTCTTCACTTGAGCAGCAACTTGCTTGTTGTTCTTCTTGAAGTTCCCCTTCTTCCCTCTGCCCTTTTCTTGAAACTAGTGGTCTTGTCTACCATCAACACTTGATGTTTTTCTCGATTTCTACCTTCGTCAATTTCCGCATTACGAAGAGCTTGGGAATCGTTTCCGTTATCCCTTGCATATCATAGTTCATCACAAAGTTCTACTAACTTGGTGATGGTGACTAGAGAATTCTGTCAATCACTATCTTATCTGGAAGATTAACTCCCACTTGATTCAAGCGATTGTTGTACTCAGACAATCTGGGCACATGCTCACTAGTTGAGCGATTCTCCTCCATTTTTTAGCTATAGAACTTGTTGGAGACTTTCATATCTCTCAACTCGGGTATTTGCTTGAAATATTAACTTCAACTCCTGGAACATCTCATATGCTCCATGACGTTCAAAACGTCTTTGAAGTCTCGATTCTAAGCCATTAAGCATGGTGCACTAAACTATCAAGTAGTCATCATATTGAGCTAGCCAAACGTTCATAACGTCTGCATCTGCTCCTGCAATAGGTCTGTCACCTAGCGGTGCATCAAGGACATAATTCTTCTGTGCAGCAATGAGGATAAACCTCAAATTACGGATCCAATCCGCATCATTGCTACTAACATCTTTCAACACAATTTTCTCTAGGAACATATCAAAATAAACACAGGGAAGCAACAACGCGAGCTATTGATCTACAATCAACATAAACAAGCAAGATACTATCAGGGACTAAGTTCATGATAAATTTAAGTTCAATTAATCATATTACTTAAGAACTCCCACTTAGATAGACATCCCTCTAATCCTTTAAGTGATCACGTGATCCAAATCAACTAAACCATGTCCGATCATCACGTGAGATGGAGTAGTTTCATTGGTGAACATCGCTATGTTGATCATATCTACTATATGATTCACGCTCGATCTTTTGGTCTCCGTGTTCCGAGGCCATATCTGCATATGCTAGGCTCGTCAAGTATAACCCGAGTATTCTGCGTGTGCAAAACTGGCTTGCACCCGTTGTAGATGGACGTAGAGCTTATCACACCCGATCATCATGTGGTGTTTGGGCACGACGAACTTTGGCAACGGTGCATACTCAGGGAGAACACTTCTTGATAATTTAGTGAGAGATCATCTTATAATGCTACCGTCAATCAAAGCAAGATAAGATGCATAAAAGATAAACATCACATGCAATCAATATAAGTGATATGATATGGCCATCATCATCTTGTGCATGTGATCTTCATCTCCGAAGCACCGTTGATCACCATCGTCACCGGCACGACACCTTGATCTTCATCGTAGCATCGTTGTCGTCTCGCCAATCTTATGCTTCCACGACTATCGCTACCATTTAGTGATAAAGTAAAGCATTACATCGCGATTGCATTGCATACAATAAAGCGACAACCATATGGCTCCTGCCAGTTGCCGATAACTCGGTTACAAAACATGATCATCTCATACAATAAAATTTAGCATCATGCCTTGACCATATCACATCACAACATGCCCTGCAAAAATAAGTTAGACGTCCTCTACTTTGTTGTTGCAAGTTTTATGTGGCTGCTACGGGCTTAAGTAAGAACCAATCTCACCTATGCATCAAAACCACAACGATAGTTTGTCAATTTGACTCCGTTTTAACCTTCGCAAGGACTGGGCGTAGCCACACTCAGTTCAACTAAAGTTGGAGAGACTGTCGCCCGCAAGCCACCTATGTGCAAAGCACGTCGGGAGAACCGGTCTCGCGTAAGCGTACGCGTAATGTCGGTCCGGGTCGTCTCGTCCAACAATACCGCCGAACCAAAGTATGACATGCTGGTAGGCAGTATGACTTATATCGCCCACAACTCACTTGTGTTCTACTCGTGCATATAACATCAAACCATAAAACCTAGGCTCGGATGCCACTGTTGGGTTTCGTAGTAATTTCAAAATTTTCCTACGCACACGCAAGATCATGGTGATGCATAGCAACGAGAGGGGAGAGTATGATCTACGTACCCTTGTAGATCGCAACGGAAGCGTTGACACAACATAGAGGAAGTAGTCATACGTCTTCTTCCTGATCCGACCGATCCAAGCACCGTTACTCCGGCACCTCCGAGTTCTTAGCACACGTACAGCTCGATGACGCTCCCCGGGCTCCGATCCAGCAAAGCTTCGGGGAAGAGTTCCGTCAGCACAACGGCGTGGTGATGATGATGATGTTCTACCGACGGAGGCCTTCGCCTAAGCACTACAACGATATGACCGAGGTGGAATATAGTGGCAGGGGGCACCGCACACAGCTAAGGAACGATCACGAGGATCAACTTGTGTGTTCTAGGGTGCCCCTTGCCTCAGTATATAAAGGAGCCAGGGAGAGGGGGCGGCCGGCCAAGGTGGGCGCGCCAAGGGGGAGTCCTACCCCCACCGGGAGTAGGACTCCTAGTTGGACAAGGAGAGAGGGGAAAGAGGTGGAAGAGAGGAAGGAAAGGGGGGGCGCCGCCCCCCTTCCCTTGTCCTATTCGGACTAGGAAGGGGAGGGGCGCGCAGCCACCTCTTGCCTCCTTCTCTCTTCTCCCTCAAGGCCCATGTAGGCCCAATAAACCCCGGGGGGGTTCCGGTAACCCCCCGGTACTCCGGAAAAATGCCGATTTCACCCGGAACGATTCCGATGTCCAAATATAGGCTTCCGATATATCAATCTTTACGTCTCGACCATTTCGAGACTCCTCGTCATGTCCGTGATCACATCCAGGACTCCAAACAGACTTCGGTACATCAAAATGCATAAACTCATAATAACTGTCATCGTAACTTTAAGCGTGCGGACCCTACGGTTCGAGAACAATGTAGACATGACCGAGACACATCTCCGGTCAATAACCAATAGCGGGACCTAGATGCCCATATTGGCTCCTACATATTCTACGAAGATCTTTATCGGCCAGACCGCATAACAACATACGTTGTTCCCTTTGTCATCGGTATGTTACTTGCCCGAGATTCGATCGTCGGTATCCAATACCTAGTTCAATCTCTTTACCGGCAAGTCTCTTTACTCGTTCCGTAATACATCATCTCACAACTAACATATTAGTTGTAATGCTTGCAAGGCTTATGTGATGTGCATTACTGAGAGGGCCCAGAGATACCTCTCCGACAATCGGAGTGACAAATCCTAATCTCGAAATACGCCAACCCAACATCTACCTTTGGAGACACCTGTAGTACTCCTTTATAATCACCCAATTACGTTGTGACGTTTGGTAGCACCCAAAGTGTTCCTCCGGTAAACGGGAGTAGCATAATCTCATAGTCATAGGAACATGTATAAGTCATGAAGAAAGCAATAGCAACATACTAAACGATCGGGTGCTAAGCTAATGGAATGTGTCATGTCAATCAGATCATTCACGTAATGATGTGATCCCGTTAATCAAATAACAACTCTTTGTATATGGTTAGGAAACATAACCATCTTTGATTAACGAGCTAGTCAAGTAGAGGCATACTAGTGACACTCTGTTTGTCTATGTATTCACACATGTATTATGTTTCCGGTTAATACAATTATAGCATGAATAATAAACATTTATCATGAAATAAGGAAATAAATAATAACTTTATTATTGCCTTTAGGGCATATTTCCTTCACTTTCCCCATACCCGATTGTTGCGACCAGATGACTGATCCCAGGAGCCAGACGACATCACTGAAGACTACTGCTACCCTGAGGGTGCCTACTACTACGTGACGGCCGCTGACGACTTGGAGTAGTTAGGATGCTCCCAGGCAGGAGGCCTTGCCTTTTTGATCGTTGTTATTTTTGTGCTAGCCTTCTTAAGGCAAACTTGTTTAACTTATGTCTGTACTCAGATATTGTTGCTTCCGCTAACTCTTGTGTATTCGAGCCCTCGAGGCCCCTGGCTTATAATATAAAGCTTGTATTATTTTAATTTGTGTCTAGAGTTGTGTTGTGATATCTTCTCGTGAGTCCTTGATCTTGATCGTACACTTCTGCATGTATGATTAGTGTATGATTGAATCGAGGGCGTCACAACCAGCGGCCCTGTACGGCCTATCTTCACTAGCAAACACTCAAGACCCTCACGAGGGGCCTAGCCTCGCGAGGCGGATGACACAAGACCTCCTTGGGGGCAGCTTCACCAGGCAGGCTCGCGAGGGGCGGAGAGATTAAGGCAAGGGACATCTCCAACGCAAACCCTTAAACCGCCCGCATCCATCCGGACCGTGCGGTTCAGACATGTTTTGTCATCCAACACGGTCATGTATTCGTCTGCGAGTCAGTTCGGACATCCTTTTTCTCGCAAACTGGAGGCAAACTCGGGGCGAGAGGGAGGCTTTATGGGAGTCCGAACACCGGGCACGTAGGACTCCGACACCCTAGACCCACTGAAATCCCCCTCTCGGTCCCCTTTTCTTCCAGTCCACCCCTGCCCCCTCCTTTCATTCGCACTGCCGTTGTCCGTCGCCGCCGTTGTACCTATTTGGCTACCGCCCAGACATCCCGGACGTCCGCAGACCCCACGCACGAGACTGTTGGCCTTGGACTACGTTGTTGTCTACCCAGAAATTCCTCCACAACTAGGTATCCTTCGCATCCCTATTGACGTTGTCCATGGCGGACACCGCGCCTAGCAGGTGTTCAGTCATATGCCATTGAGTTTTTTAAATTCTTTTTTGTTTTCTAGAGAAGCACGATGGCGGGGTACTCAATGTACATGGATGAGTTATTGTGCGGTGTGTGGTTGCCCTTTTTTTGATGACTTTGGTGGCATGAACAAGGGCCCAGCCTTTTGGCAAATCTTGCATGCTTCGTTTCATGAGAGAAAGAACTTCGCGATATACAACATGCACGTTATCCATGCATGCAATGTGAAGTCGCTAATGCATCGGTGGAACACCATCTGCGACTTCGTCATGAAGATTTTGTGGTGCGATTCACCAAGTGGAGACAAAGGTGGCCATTGGGCTCGTCAACCGTTGAGATCGTAAGTGTTGCTTCCTGTTATGCTACATGTTGGTTTATTCATTCATTCACTCAATATTGATATACACGTTGTATAGCATGCACGCGTGGATGAATTATGGAATTTTCTATAATTACTTTGAGTGTTGGCTTAGTTTTGTAAAGCGGACAAAATATGTTTGTTTTATGTAAATTATGTCTGAACTTTGTTGAATTTGGTCGTGTTTGATGAAATTCTTCAGGCTTGTTATAATGCGGGTTGAAATGAACGTGGGCATGCTTGGATGACTTACTCCCGTATCAGTGTCTACGAACTGGTCCCAACCGGTCCGCGGGCGAATACGGTGTCCGATTTGAGGGTTGGCGTTGCAAATGCCCTAAGTCTTAGCTTCGGGTTCTTATTTACATTTTTTGGGGTACTTTGTGTGGTGTGCAAAAAAATGATATCTTAATGCTAGCATCTTGGACCTTCGGGTCCCCCCATTCTTAAAAGAAAAATATGAACCTCACAATTATTATTATAATATGGCAAACCTCACAGTATTTCCAGATTTTTTTTAAATCATTTCTAGCTGTCCTCGGCCATAGACCACTAAGCAAACAATATCACAGTTGTCACTAGCTTGAATTCCCACACCGCCAAACACCAAAAGATGAATTTCACCCGCCACCACTAAACCCCACGCCCACGTGGTGCCATCTCGTCTCTCTATTACCCCCCACTTCTCCCGTAATTGATAACCTCAAGCCACTACCACACACAGTCAAGAAGCAAACAGACACCATGCCGCCCACCCCACCACCCTCGCAGCTACCGGCTCCGCCGCCGCCATGATGCCGAAGAACGCATGATTTGAACATTTTTCAAATACATATTAGCATTTTTTCAAATACAAGTTTGGAACATGTTTTTATAATACGTGTTAAACATTTTTCAAATACACACTGAAACATTATATTTGAATGACACAAAATATTCTTTTAAATACAGAAACTTTTTTTACATTGTATAACATTTGTTTAAATTCGATGAACCTATTTTTGGAAAGTGATCATTTTCAAATGTAACATACATTTTTTCAAATGGTACAAAACATTTTTTAAAATACGTGAGCATATTTTTACATTGTATAAACATGAACATTCTTTTTTAAACATGTGGACATTTCTTTAAATGTCACAAACATTTTCTGAATGGTACAAAACATTTTACTAAATCACAGCAACATTTTTAGAAAATGTCACAAACATCTTATCGTAATGTGTGAACATTTTTTATAAATTCCGCATGCATTTCTTTAAATGCTATTAGTATTTTTTAAATTATGTGAATATTTGTTTAAATTATATAAACATCTTTCAACGCATGATAAACATTTTTAAATTAATATTTATTTTTCATTTAGAAATATAATAAAGTAATTTTTTTGAGAAAGGCTTGCTAGGCCTTTATTGATTAGCTAAAATGTTCGCAGGGATTACAACTGGATCACGGGGAGTATCCAACCACAAATGCCTCCCTACCGCGAGAGAGAAACACCATACCTAGCAAACCTATGAGCTTCATAATTTGCAGCTCGAGGTTCAAAATTGTGCTGGAGAGCAAGCGCTCGTCCCACGCTGGGCCGTCCCGTTTTGGGTGCGCCTGAGGCGAGCGCCACGTTCAGCTCGCAGCAAGCGAGAAATAGCAGCGGACAGCCCATTTATACGTGCAAGACCAGCCCAGGACCGTGATCAATGCAAGAAGTCCAACTGAACTAAACCGAACTGGGCCAAACGTCCAATCTAGAAGCTTAACATGGGCCGCGCTTATAGAACTGAAATTGCCATTAGGCTTCCTAAAAATTGAGCACAGGTATTAGTCCCACCTCGCTTGCTCGGTGGAGTTGAGCCCACTCTAATCGCTACTTATAGGACGTGAGCTGTAGTGTTGGAGCTCAGGCAGCTGCGTGGCGAGCACAAAGCGAACTATTCTTTCGCCTTTTACTAAAAAATACCGTGTGCACACCACATCAAGCAGCATACACCTATTTTTGAAGGGTTCTCTTCCTTTACTGGAGGGTACCACAATTCAGTTTAACAAAATTTGGTTCAACCACTCATCAGCTACTAATTATTTCTGAAGTAGTTGCATTGGATCCCTCCCATTGACATCTGTATGGCCCAGCGGCGTCAATCTGAAGCTTTGCACGCGTCTCAAACTTTTGGTGTAGTTCAGTTGGCCTTCAACTGAACAATTATATATGTTGGTTCCTTATTTGTTTGCCTTTGTTTTCTGAAGATGTTTGATTCTGAGCAGCAGACGTACATGAGCAAGTCGCATGGATTTTAGCCTGCTACGCACCTATGATATGAAGACCCCTCAAAAAGAAAAAAAACCTACGATATGAAGACAAAATTACAGCCAAAAGCCCTTATCTGCACGCCACGAAAACCGCCGCAAAGCAAAGCGTTGGAAGCAACCAGACATGCCATGCTGCCGTTATAATTACCTTCAGCTCAGCTGGATGGCGATCCCAAGTTGCGTGCACAAATGGCGCTCCGGTTTGGCGGGATGGGAAGAGGAGAAATCGAGACTGTATGAGCGGAGAGGGAGAGAAAAAGGAAAGAACAACCAAGGGTTCAGAGGGAAGAAGAGTACGAGTCAAACAAGAGATTTCGAAGCACGGCTCGGATGCATCATGCATGCATATCCTCTGGCTCTGGCCCATACGTAGCTCGACGATAGATCAGGCCGATGACTGGGTTCGGACGCCGAAGGACAAGCCGGAAACGCTACTGCTGCTCTTGAGATTGAGAAGAGGAGCAGTGCTGCACGCTCAGATCTCCTTTGTATGGTGCACGGTACACGTACTTTGATTTTCGTTACTTTCAATCAACGAGCTGTTTACTTCTTATTTTTACAGTAAAAATGCAGCTGTTTACCTAGCCACGTGAAATGGGCCGTCTACGTCCTTGTCATGCCTACCCGTTTTAAGGCAGCACACAAAAGATCACGCCTAGCACGCAACATCGTCGTTTTATTTCCCCCACGATGCGTAAAACAACATGCAATTGTGTGTGTGCGCGCGAGACACAACAAATCCCCCTCGTCGCAGCAAAATTATTGAGAAAAAACTCACCACACGTACATGTTAGCCAACGCTCGCAGCACCATCAAAAAACTCGCAACATGGACACAACATTTCCCTCAGCCACCTCAGAGTCATTGCATCATGTCACCCATGCATTTGCAGCAGAAGACACACAAGATTGCAGCACCTAGAAGCAAAATTTGCAGCATCAAAAATCTATTGTTAGAAGGAGAGAGGGATTGGTGAAATAGTCGTTGTATTGCTTGAGCCTCATGGGCATATATATAAGAGTACATGATCTACTTAGAGTACAAGGCAAGCCAGAATATTTCCTAGTCTAACCTATGTTTCCTAATACAATCACGTTACTCAACACCCCCCGCGGTCACAACGGTAGCGACGCAGACGGTGAGACTGGAGAAGAATTCGAAGGCAAGCCGACAGACACCCCCCCCCCCCCCACAGTCGTAACGGTCGACGCATCGCGGAGTCGTGGCTGGAGTGGAAATAAACGAGGTTGCTCAAACAGGCGGTAGCCCTTTGTGCCGTTTGTCGATGTAGCCGAGAGCGTGGATGGTAGAGCCGTGGTCGAGGTAGCCATGCGATGAATGCCATGGTCGATGTCGAGTCGGGGTGGCCGGTGTCAAGGAAGTCGCCGTGGAGCCGCGGGCGCAAGAGGGCGCCGAGTTAGCATGGGCGCAGTGATGTCGAAGTAGGGGTGCGCCGGGAAGAAAATGTTGTTGATGACGCGTCGCGGCGGCTTTGCCAAGCCCGGGGACACATCGTGGACGAAGGCACGCACCGGTGTTGTCAGCACCGGGCATGCGTAGACGGACGAAGACGAAGTTGACGAAGCGCCGACCAGGCTTGCCAGGCCCGGGGACACGTCGTGGATGAAGGCACGCATCGGTGTTGCTAGCACCGGGCATGCGTAGGCGAGAGACCTGCACGAGCTGTACGCCATGTCGGAGAAGTCAGAGGGGCCAGCAGAGAAGAACTCGACGACGATTGCGGCGTTCATCGGCACGGTGCCGATGTCACCAACGATGGTCGGAGTAGACGAAGTGGTCGGGGTAGATGACGGCGACGCTGGCAACGGGCTGGTGCTGGACGAAGACGAACGGGGTGGACGAGCAACAGCGGCAGCTACGGAGGTAGCCGCGGCGGCGGCCAAAGAAGAGCGGCGGCGGCGGTCTGACGGCGGCGGCGGCGGCTAGGTTAGAAGTGCCGCGGCGGTGCTCGAAGTAGGCGAAGAATCCTGACAGCGTGACAAAGACCGGCGTGGATGGTGGCGTTCCAGCGCCAAGGAAGACGGCGCGACGCATACCACGGGAGGTCGACGCGCGGTGACGGCGGAGCTGACCGCGGGCCGCGGCGCTACGGCCCGAAGGGGCGACGCAGCGACGGCAGGCGGGTCGGGGCGATGGCGGAAAGACCTCGGGACGGCGGCGGGGACCGCGCGCCGCGACGTTGCTGCCCAAAGGGGCGACGCAACAGCGGTGCGCAAGTCGGTGCAGCCGCGGGGACGGCCTCGGGGCGGCGGCATGGACCGTGTTGTTGGAAATATGCCCTAGAGGCAATAATAAAAGCATTATTATTATATTTCTTTGTTCATGATAATTGTCTTTATTCATGCTATAATTGTATTATCCGGAAATCGTAATACATGTGTGAATAACAGACACCAACATGTCCCTAGTAAGCCTCTAGTTGACTAGCTCGTTGATCAATAGATAGTCATGGTTTCCTGGCTATGGACATTGGATGTCATTGATAACGGGATCACATCATTAGGATAATGATGTGATGGACAAGACGCAATCCTAAGCATAGCACAAAGATCGTGTAGTTCGTTTGCTAGAGCTTTGCCAATGTCAAGTATCTCTTCCTTTGACCATGAGAGCGTGTAACTCCTGGATACCGTAGGAGTGCTTTGGGTGTATCAAACGTCACAACGTAACTGGGTGACTATAAAGGTGCACTACAGGTATCTCCGAAAGTATCTATTGTTTTATGCGGATCAAGACTGGGATTTGTCACTCTGTATGACGGAGAGATATCACTGGGCCCACTCGGTAATGCATCATCATAATGAGCTCAAAGTGACCAAGTGTCTGGTCACGGGATCATGCATTACGGTACGAGTAAAGTGACTTGCCGGTAACGAGATTGAACGAGGTATTGGGATACCGACGATCGGATCTCGGGCAAGTAACATATCGATTGACAAAGGGAATTGCATACGGGGTTGATTAAATCCTCGACATCGTGGTTCATCCGATGAGATCGTCGCGGAGCATGTGGGAGCCAACATGGGTATCCAGATCCCGCTGTTGGTTATTGACCGGAGAGCAATCTCGGTCATGTCTACATGTCTCCCGAACCCGTAGGGTTTACACACTTAAGGTTCAGTGACGCTAGGGTTGTAGGGATATGTATATGCAGTAACCCGAATGTTGTTCGGAGTCCCGGATGAGATCCCGGACGTCATGAGGAGTTCCGGAATGGTCCGGAGGTAAAGATTTATATATGGGAAGTCCTGTTTCGGGCATCCGGACAAGTTTCGGGGTTATCGGTATTGTACCGGGACCACCGGAAGGATCCCGGGGGTCCACCGGGTGGGTCCACCTATCCCGGGGGGCACATGGGCTGTAGGGGGTGCGCCTTGGCCTACATGGGCCAAGGGCACCAGCCCCACATAGGCCCATGCGCCTAGGGTTTGAGGGGGGAAGAGTCCTAGGAGGGGAAGGCACCTCCTAGGTGCCTTGGGGGGGAGGGAAACCCCCCCTTGGCCGCCGCCCCCCTAGGAGATTGGATCTCCTAGGGCCGGCCACCCCCCTTGGCCCTCCTATATATAGTGGGGGAAAGGAGGGACTTCAGACCTTGGCCTTTGGTTGCCTCCTTCTTCCTCTCCAACACCTCCTCCTCCTCCATAGTGCTTGGCGTAGCCCTGCCGGAGTACTGCAGCTCCATCAACACCACGCCGTCGTGCTGTTGCTGGTGCCATCTCCCTCAACCTCTCCTCCCCCCCTTGCTGGATCAAGAAGGAGGAGACGTGGTTGTTCCGTACGTGTGTTGAACGCGGAGGTGCCGTCCGTTCGGTGCTAGGATCTCCGGCGATTTGGATCACGTCGTGTTCGACTACATCATCCCCATTCTTTGAACGCTTCCGCTCGCGATCTACAAGGTATGTAGATGCATCTAATCACTCGTTGCTAGATGAACTCATAGATGGATCTTGGTGAAACCATAGGAAAATTTTTGTTTTCTGCAACGTTCCCCAACAGTGGCATCATGAGCTAGGTCTATGCGTAGTTCTTCTTGCACGAGTAGAATACAATTTTTTGTGGGCGTAGATTTGTCAACTTTCTTGCCGCTACTAGTCTTATCTTGCTTCAGCGGTATTGTGGGATGAAGCGGCCTGGACCAACCTTACACGTACGCTTACGTTAGACCGGTTCCACCGACTAACATGCACTAGTTGCATAAGGTGGCTGGCGGGTGTCTGTCTCTCCTACTTTAGTCGAAGCGGATTCGATGAAAAGGGTCCTTATGAAGGGTAAATAGAAGTTGACAAATCACGTTGTGGCTTTCACGTAGGTAAGAAAACGTTCTTGCTAGAGCCCTACTTCAGCCACGTAAAACTTGCAACAACAATTAGAGAACGTCTAACTTGTTTTTGCAGCAAGTGCTTTGTGATATGATATGGCCAAAGTTGTGATGAATGATGAATGATCTATATGTCATGTATGAGATGTTCATGCTATTGTAATAGGAATCACGACTTGCATGTCGATGAGTATGACAACCGGCAGGAGCCATAGGAGTTGTCTTTATTTTTTGTATGACCTGCGTGTCATTGAAGAACGCCATGTAAACTACTTTACTTTATTACTAAACGCGTTAGTCATATAAGTAGAAGTAGTCGTTGGCGTGACAACTTCATGAAGACACGATGATGGAGATCATGGTGTCATGCCGGTGACAAGATGATCATGGAGCCCCGAAGATGAAGATCAAAGGAGCTATATGATATTGGCCATATCATGTCACTACTTTATATAATTGCATGTGATGTTTATTATGTTTTATGCATCTTGTTTACTTAGGACGACGGTAGTAAATAAGATGATCCCTTACAACAATTTCAAGAAGTGTTCTCCCCTAACTGTGCACCGTTGCTAAAGTTCGTCGTTTCGAAGCACCACGTGATGATCGGGTGTGATAGATCCTTACGTTCACATACAACGGGTGTAAGACAGTTTTACACAGCGAAAACACTTAGGGTTAACTTGACGAGCCTAGCATGTACAGATATGGCCTCGAAACACGGAGACCGAAAGGTCGAACACGAGTCGTATGGAAGATACGATCAACATGAGAATGTTCACCGACGATGACTAGTCCGTCTCACGTGATGATCGGACACGGCCTAGTCGACTCGGATCGTGTAACACTTAGATGACCAAAGGGATGTCAAATCTGAGTGGGAGTTCATTATAATTTGATTAGATGAACTTAATTATCATGAACTTAGTCTAAATATTTTACAATATGTCTTGTAGATCAAATGGCCAACGTAGTCCTTAACTTCAACGCGTTCCTAGAGAAAACCAAGCTGAAAGACGATGACAGCAACTATACGGACTGGGTCCGGAACCTAAGGATCATCCTCATAGCTGCCAAGAAAGATTATGTCCTACAAGCACCGCTGGATGACGCACCTGTCCTCCCTGCAGAACAAGACATTATGAACGCTTGGCAGGCACGTTCCGATGACTACTCCCTCGTTCAGTGCGGCATGCTTTACAGCTTAGAGCCGGGGCTCCAAAAGCGTTTTGAGAGAAATGGAGCATATGAGATGTTCGAAGAGCTAAAAATGGTTTTCCAAGCTCATGCCCGGGTCGAGAGATATGAAGTCTCCGACAAATTCTTCAGCTGTAAGATGGAGGAAAATAGTTCTGTCAGTGAGCACATACTCACTATGTCTGGGTTACATAACCGCTTGACTCAGCTGGGAGTTAATCTCCTGGATGATGCGGTCATTGACAGAATCCTCCAGTCGCTTCCACCAAGCTACAAGAGCTTTGTGATGAACTTCAATATGCAGGGGATGGAAAAGACCATTCCTGAAGTATTTGCTATGCTGAAATCAGCAGAGGTAGAAGTCAAGAAGGAACATCAAGTGTTGATGGTCAATAAAACCACTAAGTTCAAGAAGGGCAAGGGTAAAAAGAACTTCAAGAAGGACGGCAAGGTAGTTGCCGCGCCCAGCAAGCAAGCTGCCGGGAAGAAGCCAAAGAATGGACCCAAGCCCGAGACTGAGTGCTTTTATTGCAAGAAAAGTGGTCACTGGAAGCGGAACTGCCCCAAATACTTAGCGGACAAGAAGGCCGGCAAAACCAAAGGTATATTTGATATACATGTAATTGATGTGTACCTTACCAGTAATCGTAGTGACTCCTGGGTATTTGATACCGGTGCCGTTGCTCATATTTGTAACACACAGCATGAGCTGCGGAATAAACGGAGACTGGCGAAGGACGAGGTGACAATGCGCGTCGGGAATGGTTCCAAGGTCGATGTGATCGCCGTCGGCACGCTACCTCTACATTTACCTATGGGATTAGTTTTGAACCTCAATAATTGTTATTTTGTGCCAAGTTTGAGCATGAACATTGTATCAGGATCTCGTTTAATTCGAGATGGCTACTCATTTAAATCCGAGAATAATGGTTGTTCTATTTATATGAGAGATATGTTTTATGGTCATGCTCCGATGCTGAATGGTTTATTCTTTATGAATCTCGAGCGTAATGCTACACATATTCATAGTGTAAGTACCAAAAGATGTAAGATTGATAGTGATAGTCCCACATACTTGTGGCACTGCCGCCTTGGTCACATAGGTGTCAAACGCATGAAGAAGCTCCATGCTGATGGACTTTTAGAGTCTCTTGATTACGAATCATTTGACACGTGCGAACCATGCCTCATGGGTAAAATGACCAAGACTCCATTCTCAGGAACAATGGAGCGAGCAACCAACTTATTGGAAATCATACATACTGATGTGTGCGGTCCAATGAGTGTTGAGGCTCGCGGTGGCTATCGTTATGTTCTCACCCTCACTGATGACTTGAGTAGATATGAGTATGTCTACTTAATGAAACACAAGTCTGAGACCTTTGAAAAGTTCAAGGAATTTTAGAGTGAAGTTGAGAATCAACGTGACAGGAAAATCAAGTTTCTACGATCAGATCGTGGAGGAGAATACTTGAGTCACGAGTTTGGTACACACTTAAGAAAATGTGGAATAGTTTCACAACTCACGCCGCCTGGAACACCTCAGCGTAATGGTGTGTCCGAACGTCGTAATCGCACTCTATTAGATATGGTACGATCTATGATGTCTCTTGCCGATTTATCACTATCTTTTTGGGGCTATGCTTTAGAGACTGCCGCATTCACTTTAAATAGGGCACCGTCGAAATCCGTTGAGACGACACCGTATGAATTGTGGTTTGGGAAGAAACCTAAGCTGTCGTTTCTAAAAGTTTGGGGATGCGATGCTTATGTCAGGAAACTTCAAACCTGAAAAGCTCGAACCCAAATCGGAAAAATGCGTCTTCATAGGATACCCTAAAGAAACTGTTGGGTATATCTTCTACCTCAGATCCGAAGGCAAGATCTTTGTTGCCAAGAATGGGTCCTTTCTGGAGAAAGAGTTTCTCTCGAAAGAAGTAAGTGGGAGGAAAGTAGAGCTTGATGAAGTATTACCTCCTGAACCGGAAAATGGCGCAACTCAAGAATATGTTCCTGAGGTGCCTGCACCGGCTAGAGAGGAAGTTAATGATAATGATCAAGATACTTCTGATCAAGCTCCTACTGAAATTCGAAGGTCCACAAGGACACGTTCCACACCAGAGTGGTACGGCAACCCTGTCTTGGAAATCATGTTGTTAGATAACGGTGAACCTTCGAACTATGAAGAAGCGATGGCGGGTCCGGATTCCGATAAATGGCTAGAAGCCATGAAATCCGATATAGGATCCATGTATGAAAACGAAGTATGGACTTTGACTGACTTGCCCGTAGAACGACGAGCCATAGAAAATAAATGGATCTTTAAGAAGAAGACAAACGCGGATGGTAATGTGACCATCTATAAAGCTCGGCTTGTCGTTAAGGGTTATCGACAAGTTCAAGGGGTTGACTACGATGAGACTTTCTCACCGGTAGCGAAGCTGAAGTCCGTCCGAATCATGTTAGCAATTGCCGCATTTTATGATTATGAAATTTGGCAAATGGACGTCAAAACGGCATTCCTTAATGGTTTCCTTAAGGAAGAATTGTATATGATGCAGCCGGAAGGTTTTGTCGATCCTAAAAATGCTGACAAGGTGTGCAGGCTCCAACGCTCGATTTATGGGCTGGTGCAAGCATCTCGGAGTTGGAACATTCGTTTTGATGAGATGATCAAAGCGTTTGGGTTTACACAGACTTATGGAGAAGCCTGTGTTTACAAGAAAGTGAGTGGGAGCTCTATAGCATTTCTCATACTATATGTAGATGACATACTTTTGATGGGAAATGATATAGAACTTTTGGACAGCATTAAGGCCTACTTGAATAAGAGTTTTTCAATGAAGGACCTTGGAGAAGCTGCTTATATATTAGGCATCAAGATCTATAGGGATAGATCGAGACGCCTCATAGGTCTTTCACAAAGCACATATCTTGATAAGATTTTGAAGAAGTTCAAAATGGATCAGTCCAAGAAAGGGTTCTTGCCTGTTTTGCAAGGTGTGAAATTGAGCTCAGCTCAATGTCCGACCACGGCAGAAGATATAGAAGAGATGAGTGTCATCCCCTATGCCTCAGCCATAGGTTCTATTATGTATGCCATGCTGTGTACCAGACCTGATGTAAACCTTGCCGTAAGTTTGGTAGGAAGGTACCAAAGTAATCCCGGTAAGGAACACTGGACAGCGGTCAAGAATATCCTGAAGTACCTGAAAAGGACTAAGGAAATGTTTCTCGTTTATGGAGGTGACGAAGAGCTCGTCGTAAAGGGTTACGTCGACGCTAGCTTCGACACAGATCTGGATGACTCTAAGTCACAAACCGGATACGTGTATATTTTGAATGGTGGGGCAGTAAGCTGGTGCAGTTGCAAGCAGAGCGTCATGGCGGGATCTACATGTGAAGCGGAGTACATGGCAGCCTCGGAGGCAGCACATGAAGCAATTTGGATGAAGGAGTTCATCACCGACCTAGGAGTCATACCCAATGCGTCGGGGCCGATCAAGCTCTTCTGTGACAACACTGGAGCTATTGCACTTGCCAAGGAGCCCAGGTTTCACAAGAAGACAAGGCACATCAAGCGTCGCTTCAACTCCATTCGTGAAAATGTTCAAGATGGAGACATAGAGATTTGTAAAGTACATACGGACCTGAATGTAGCGGATCCGTTGACTAAACCTCTCCCTAGAGCAAAACATGATCAACACCAGAATTCCATGGGTGTTCGATTCATCACAATGTAACTAGATTATTGACTCTAGTGCAAGTGGGAGACTGTTGGAAATATGCCCTAGAGGCAATAATAAAAGCATTATTATTATATTTCTTTGTTCATGATAATTGTCTTTATTCATGCTATAATTGTATTATCCGGAAATCGTAATACATGTGTGAATAACAGACACCAACATGTCCCTAGTAAGCCTCTAGTTGACTAGCTCGTTGATCAATAGATAGTCATGGTTTCCTGGCTATGGACATTGGATGTCATTGATAACGGGATCACATCATTAGGATAATGATGTGATGGACAAGACGCAATCCTAAGCATAGCACAAAGATCGTGTAGTTCGTTTGCTAGAGCTTTGCCAATGTCAAGTATCTCTTCCTTTGACCATGAGAGCGTGTAACTCCTGGATACCGTAGGAGTGCTTTGGGTGTATCAAACGTCACAACGTAACTGGGTGACTATAAAGGTGCACTACAGGTATCTCCGAAAGTATCTATTGTTTTATGCGGATCAAGACTGAGATTTGTCACTCCGTATGACGGAGAGATATCACTGGGCCCACTCGGTAATGCATCATCATAATGAGCTCAAAGTGACCAAGTGTCTGGTCACGGGATCATGCATTACGGTACGAGTAAAGTGACTTGCCGGTAACGAGATTGAACGAGGTATTGGGATACCGACGATCGGATCTCGGGCAAGTAACATATCGATTGACAAAGGGAATTGCATACGGGGTTGATTAAATCCTCGATATCGTGGTTCATCCGATGAGATCGTCGTGGAGCATGTGGGAGCCAACATGGGTATCCAGATCCCGCTGTTGGTTATTGACCGGAGAGCAATCTCGGTCATGTCTACATGTCTCCCGAACCCGTAGGGTCTACACACTTAAGGTTCAGTGACGCTAGGGTTGTAGGGATATGTATATGCAGTAACCCGAATGTTGTTCAGAGTCCCGGATGAGATCCCGGACGTCATGAGGAGTTCCGGAATGGTCCAGAGGTAAAGATTTATATATGGGAAGTCCTGTTTCGGGCATCGGGACAAGTTTCGGGGTTATCGGTATTGTACCGGGACCATCGGAAGGATCCCGGGGGTCCACCGGGTGGGTCCACCTATCCCGGGGGGGCACATGGGCTGTAGGGGGTGCGCCTTGGCCTACATGGGCCAAGGGCACCAGCCCCACATAGGCCCATGCGCCTAGGGTTTGAGGGGGGAAGAGTCCTAGGAGGGGAAGGCACCTCCTAGGTGCCTTGGGGGGGAGGGAAACCCCCCCTTGGCCGCCGCCCCCCTAGGAGATTGGATCTCCTAGGGCCGGCCACCCCCCCTTGGCCCTCCTATATATAGTGGGGGAAAGGAGGGACTTCAGACCTTGGCCTTTGGTTGCCTCCTTCTCCCTCTCCAGCACCTCCTCCTCCATATTGCTTGGCGTAGCCCTGCCGGAGTACTGCAGCTCCATCAACACCACGCCGTCGTGCTGCTGCTGGTGCCATCTCCCTCAACCTCTCCTCCCCCCCTTGCTGGATCAAGAAGGAGGAGACGTGGTTGTTCCGTACGTGTGTTGAACGCGGAGGTGCCGTCCGTTCGGTGCTAGGATCTCCGGTGATTTGGATCACGTCGTGTTCGACTACATCATCCCCGTTCTTTGAACGCTTCCGCTCGCGATCTACAAGGTATGTAGATGCATCTAATCACTCGTTGCTAGATGAACTCATAGATGGATCTTGGTGAAACCGTAGGAAAATTTTTGTTTTCTGCAATGTTCCCCAACACGCGTATCGCGGCACTACAGCCCGAAGGGGCGACGCAGCGGCGACGCACAAGTCGATGCAGCCGCGAGGAGAACCATGGGGCGGCGGCGCTGCAGCCCGACGGGGCGACGCAGCGGTAGCCCGATGCTCGATCGGTAGAAAGGCGCGCTGAACTCGGGGATGATCTTCACGGGACCTGCGGAGGCGTGCATAGCCGGCGGGCCAGGTCGGTCGGGCGGCGTAGATGAGGCGGATCGCGGCGGCGAGCGGGTGATCAAGCCGATCGCGTGCGAGGTCGGGGACGCCGCTCGGTGGAGGCGTGGTGGCGGCGGAGTCCGAGATGAAGCCGGCGACCACGGACGCCGTGGGATGTCGCGGACGAGCTTGTTAGCACCAGCACCCGGGCTGCCAAAGCAGCGCCGGTGCCCGGGCAACGAGGCCCGAGCAACCAATGGAGCAGCGGCGTCTGAGTTGAGGCAGCTGACGAGCCTGACGTAGCCGTCCCGACGCAGCCGAGAACGAGGCCGTCGAGGTAGGCCGCCGGGCTGTTGTGTAGACGCGGCGGAGGCGGGTGACGTGGATCGATGGGCGGGCCGGCACGCGAGCGGCGGCTATGATTGGCTGTCGCATGGCGGGAGGCCGCCGGGTCGGGGCGATGCAGGTGTCCCGGTCGAAGCAGGGCGGTGACGGCCGGCGCAGGGCGACGGGCGAACCGACACGCGGACGGCGGCTGGCCCTGACGGGCCGCCTCAACGCGTGTGGCCGCCGGGTCGGAGGAGAGGCCGACTGGTCACGCCGGGGTCGGAGTAGAGGCGTACGGGGTCGACGGCGACGGCGGGCGACGCAAACCGATCAAGATTAGATCGGAAAACCAAAAAGAAAAACGCCGATCAAAGCGATTGGTGAGAGAGCGAAAAAAACCCGGAGCAAGGGATCGGGAAAAAGACTCTCTAGGGCAGCCGGCCAACACGGTCGGCGGATGAACCCTAGGTACGGGTGGCGCGGCCCCTGCCGGCGGTCATGGAGGCCGACCGCCCCAGGGGCGGCGCGTGGGTGCGGAAGCGACGGCGGCTAGGGTTTAGGATTGACTTGCGATAGATACCATGTTAGAAGGAGAAAGGGATTGGTGAAATAGTCGTTGTATTGCTTGAGCCTCATGGACATATATATAAGAGTACATGATCTACTTGGAGTACAAGGCAAGTCAGAATATTTCCTAATTTAATCTATGTTTTTTAATACAATCACGTTACTCAACATATATATATATATAGAAACATCAGTAACATAAAAAATTCCATAAATTAGTTACCTACTTTCTACGTCCGAAAAAACTTGTCCCAAGCTTGTTCCTTAAATGGATGTATCTAGCACTAACTTAATGCTAAATACATCCATTTGAGGGACAAACTTTTTCGGACGGAGGGAGTATTCCCTAGTAGACCCAATGCCTCCGCTAGAGCTTGGTAGCAAGACCTCGAGCCCCAGGGCAACGAATCCATGGTGTTTTGTGTACGAGGCGTTGGTGGAAGAAGGCAGTACGAGAGTTGGATGAGCTCGGGGAGGGGATGTGAGGGGTGGAGGGGAGGGGTTGTATGGTCGTTTGATTGTTCATGAAAAAACAAAGAATTCTTTTCATGAGGTTAGAGTTGATGGAAACTTTCCTATGAAATCCAATACAAATGAATCTTAATCAATGTTTTCTATGAATCAGAATATAGCAAATCAAACAAGGCACTTATGAAAAACTCCTAAGAATTGTAATTGTTTATTCTATGAAAAATCCTTTGGACAAATAGAGGAAAAACTAGAGAGAATATTCTTTTGAACACGCGAAGGGACCCGAAGGTGCCAGAGCTGGCATTATAACAACAAAAGCATCACAACACTGCAAAGAGGACCCTGAAAAAAGGAATTACAAGCAAGCCCTCCCATTTTACATTAAAAACAAAGACACATCGAGTCTTCAATCTGCTGGCGACCTCGCGCGAAGATGCTTTGGCCACCATCTTCGGACACAAAACATGTCATCGTAGGGCAATGAAAGAAGGCCCTCCCTTCCGGAGGCTAAACAAGGGGGCGTCAGAGATTGTCGACAAACCCACCTAAGTCAAGTGTTCCGTCCTAGCCATCCAAACCGCTCACTGAAGAAAATCCATTGTTTGATCCTCAGCCCCGACAACAAAGGTCGATATGGAGAGGTAAATGAAGATGACGAGTGAGCACCGATGCCTGTAAAAATTCCCCAAACTTTCTCGCCCTTTCCACCACCGCATCAACAAAGGGAGAAGGAAGAAGCAACTCCAATGATCTTCAGATCCGAAACCAAACGAGCTTATTATGAAACTGTCGCCAGATCCACCTTCGTCAACTTCCATCCACCATGGGCAAGAAATAGGAAGATGAGGGCTTCCACCACACGCCGCCCCCGAGCAACGGTGGCAAGCTTCTCCACAACATATCACCAGTCGCCTCAGCGACATCTACCCGAGACCCGTCCTCCTCTCTTATCCCAACTTCGGCCGACGAGGCCGTCGGAGGAGTAGAGGAAACAAAAACCAAGATCAACTCTAAAAATCAGGAGGGAGGGGAGAGAAAAAGAAAGATGAAATGACCACTACTAATAGCTAGAGAGAATATGAACCTGGCAATATTTTTAGCTGAACTTTTTTTTGCAATAATAATATTTCTAGCTGTACTTGGATGTACCTTACCCTGGGCCAGTCAGCAAACCCATCACACTAGCTCGAGCCCCCACACCACCAAACGCCAAAAGACAAATCCCACCCGCCACCACTAAACCCCAAGGCCCACGTGGCGTCATCTGCTCCCTTTATTACCCCCACTTCTCCCGTAACTGATAACCCGGAGCCACTACCACACGCAGACAAGAAGCGAACACACACCATGCCGCCCACCCCCACCACCCCCGCAGCCACCGGCGCCGCCGCGGTGACGCCGGAGCACGCGCGGCCGCGCCGAATGGTCCGCTTCAACCCGCGCAGCGACCGCTTCCACACGCTCGCCTTCCACCACGTCGAGTTCTGGTGCGCGGACGCCGCCTCCGCCGCCGGCCGCTTCGCCTTCGCGCTCGGCGCGCCGCTCGCCGCCAGGTCCGACCTCTCCACGGGGAACTCCGTGCACGCCTCCCAGCTGCTCCGCTCGGGCAACCTCGCCTTCCTCTTCACGGCCCCCTACGCCAACGGCTGCGACGCCGCCACCGCCTCCCTGCCCTCCTTCTCCGCCGACGCCGCGCGCCAGTTCTCCGCGGACCACGGCCTCGCGGTGCGCTCCATAGCGCTGCGCGTCGCGGACGCTGCCGAGGCCTTCCGCGCCAGCGTCGACGGGGGCGCGCGCCCGGCCTTCAGCCCTGTGGACCTCGGCCGCGGCTTCGGCTTCGCGGAGGTCGAGCTCTACGGCGACGTCGTGCTCCGCTTCGTCAGCCACCCGGACGGCAGGGACGTGCCCTTCTTGCCGGGGTTCGAGGGCGTGAGCAACCCAGACGCCGTGGACTACGGCCTGACGCGGTTCGACCACGTCGTCGGCAACGTCCCGGAGCTTGCCCCCGCCGCGGCCTACGTCGCCGGGTTCACGGGGTTCCACGAGTTCGCCGAGTTCACGACGGAGGACGTGGGCACGGCCGAGAGCGGGCTCAACTCGATGGTGCTCGCCAACAACTCGGAGGGCGTGCTGCTGCCGCTCAACGAGCCGGTGCACGGCACCAAGCGCCGGAGCCAGATACAGACGTTCCTGGAACACCACGGCGGCTCGGGCGTGCAGCACATCGCGGTGGCCAGCAGCGACGTGCTCAGGACGCTCAGGGAGATGCGTGCGCGCTCCGCCATGGGCGGCTTCGACTTCCTGCCACCCCCGCTGCCGAAGTACTACGAAGGCGTGCGGCGCATCGCCGGGGATGTGCTCTCGGAGGCGCAGATCAAGGAATGCCAGGAGCTGGGGGTGCTCGTCGACAGGGACGACCAAGGGGTGTTGCTACAAATCTTCACCAAGCCAGTAGGGGACAGGTAAAAACACAACCTTTTTCCACTTTGACTTTGGGTTCTAAATTACATGATGCACGTGTAATGCTGCACAAAAGTATCAAATGTTACCGTTAGAACACAGAGTTGAACTCCATGCATGATGCACCTTTATGAAGATTGCGAGAACTAAAAGGGGAATAAAATCTTGTTCAAACCAAAAAGGGGGAATAAAGCTCCCTGTGCATAGTGGAAAACCAACGTATATTCCCAATTTGGGCCATAGATTAGCATAGGCAGCTATCTGCACAAGATTAGGTTCAGGAGGTAGTATCAGTTATGCTAATTCAGTAAGTGTGAGGTTCAGTGCTCTAATACATTCTAGCTGCATCTTTTCTCTGCTCCCTGTGGTTCCAAATCTAACTGCATCAGCTATTATGTTCAGGCCGACGTTGTTCCTGGAGATGATCCAGAGGATCGGGTGCATGGAGAAGGACGAGAGAGGGGAAGAGTACCAGAAGGGTGGCTGCGGCGGGTTCGGCAAAGGCAACTTCTCCGAGCTGTTCAAGTCCATTGAAGATTACGAGAAGTCCCTTGAAGCCAAGCAATCTGCTGCAGTTCAGGGATCATAGGATAGAAGCTGGAGCTGGAGGAGCTGATCCAGTACTTTGTATCAGGTCTCATGGAGCAAAAGAAAATGATGTTGTTTGTAAGATGCGGCGCGCAATTATGTCCGATGTTATAATTGGTGAAGCTGAAGACAGATGTATCCTATGTATGATGGGTGTAATAGATGGTAGAGGGGGCTCGGCTCACACATGAACAAAATGTACTGTTGGCATTGTTGTATAATCTTGCTTGCAAGTAAAATAAAGAAGAACCGATTTTGAGTTCTGCATCACACGGTGCGTGCGTAAGGTATCAAATCTTGGTTTTGGTCATACGAGCCATATGATAGTGAAGGTCATGATGCATCTTTATGAAGATTGTGACAACTTAAAGGGGAATAAAGCTCCTTGAATAGTAAAAGGCCAAAGAATCCAACTTTATTTTGGTTCAGCAGATAGTACTACTAGTATTTATGCTATAATTCAGTAACTTGAGGTTCAGTGCCCTACTGACTTAGGACAGCATCTTTGCTATGTTTATCTAGTCTCTGTGATCCAAATCTAACTGCATCAGCTATTATATTATGTTCAGGCCAACCTTGTTCTTGGAGAGATCCAAAGGATCAGGTCCATGGAGGACGAGACTGGGCAAGAGTACCAGAATGGTAGCTGCGGTGGGTTTGGCAAGGTCAACTTCTCCGAGCTGTTGAGATCTACTTCCTTTGTAAACAAATGTATTTAAACTGCCAGAATGTCTTACATTTGTTACAGTGAGTGTATGCTATGCTAAGAAAGCATTCACACATGAACATAATATGGGACACAGAATTATAATTGTTGTATTTGGTGAAGCTAAAGATAGATGTATCCTATGTATGATGAGTGTAATAGATGGTACAGAGGGCTCACACATGAACATAATTACTATTGGGCTATTGACATTGTTGTACAATCTTGCCTGCAAATATAGAATCATACTGGGCATCTGTCCTCGGGGTGCTTGCAATCTTCTGATGCCATTTTTCTTTAGGAAAAGCCAGTAGTTCTCTACTCTCCGGGGTAAAACTGTGAGCAGAAGTACACCAAATTACATTCAGCAACCTGAAAGAAGCAGAGAAAAAACATAACAAGGTCATCTAAACAAAATGGACCAGTGAAATCTCTGATCTATTTTAACATCTCCTTGTTACAGGAATCAACTGCTTAATTGCTCATCATGTCCCTGTTACTGTAGGAGACATCAATCATGTGAATGTTCAATTGCAATGCACAAAGTCATCGATCAATCATATGCCATGTTATAAAAGATGCTTTATACAAAGTAACATGTATCTCTCTATGAACCCGTTAACTGATTTTTTTCAGAAAATAAGGAGATGTGTTTCAATGGCATCCTACATCAGAATAATATGAAGGCATGAATTATACATGTACCATGAATTTGAGCCCTCTGTTGTGTATGCTTGAAGACATTGTACAACATGAGAGACGGAAATATATGGAAGCGAAACTCATTGTCAGGAGCAAAACAGCCTAGACCATGGCAGCCCTGCAACGTGTCAAACAGCGACGCAGTCTGTGATGCTTCAGAGACATCACGGTCCCTCCACTTCTGCAGCTTCTTCTCAGCATCTGGCGTAACCTGGTGCTGCAGCACCAAAGCAGCAAGCGGTCCGATCAAATTGAACATCGTCGCCAAGGAGATCACATCCCTCATTGTCACAAACATGTAAGCCCTGGGTGTTGTCTCACTGTCAAATCCAACCAGCCCGCATATCAACCCGAACGTCGGTGCATGGTGAAACGACACGTTCGTGGAACAGAGAAATGTCCTTCGGAGATCCTGCAGCGACTGGATCTCAGTGAAGACGGACGCAGCCACCCTCAACAGAGCCGAGCCTTGCGACGTGAACGCCTTCCTGCCTACCTCGTTTGTCAACGTAGCATCCAGCAGCTGATCTAGCCTGATCCACGCCGCGGCATCAGGAGATCTACTGGCGCAGTACACAAATAGAAGCAGCAGGCTTACAATGTTCTCCAAGACCTGGATTATAAATTCAAGCTGCTTCTTTGCTCTACTCCCCGTGATTCCAAATCTAACTGCATCAACTATTATGTTCAGGCCAACGTTGTTCCTGGAGATGATCCAAAGGATCGGGTGCATGGAGAAGGACGAGAGAGGGGAAGAGTACCAGAAGGGTGGCTGTGGACGGCTCGGCAAAGGCAACTTCTCTGAGCTGTTCAAATCCATAGAGGATTACGAGAAGTCCCTTGAAGCCAAGCAATCTGCTGCAGTTCAGGGATCATAGGATAGAAGCTGGAGCTGGAGAACTAATCCAGTACTGTGTATCATGGTCTCATGGAACAAAAGAAAACAGTGTTGCTTGTGATATGCGACGCGCAATTATATCAATGTTATAGTTGGTGAAGCTGAAGACATATGTATCCTATTTATCATGAGTGTAACAGATGGAAGAGGGGGCTCACACATCAACAAAATGTACTGTTGGCACTGTTCTACAATCTTGCTTGGAAGTAAAATAAGAAGAATTGGTTTTGAGTTCTAAACCACATGTTGCATGTGTATGGTGCGTAAAGGTATCAAACCTTGGTTTTGGCACACGAGCCATATGGCAGTGAATGCCATGAATCCAACTGAAACTTTTTTTGGTGCATCCACGCATGATGCATCTTTATAAAGATCCTGAGTTCCTGACAACTTTTAAGGGGAATATAGATCCTGACAACTTCACAATTCGTTGCATGGTGCACAACATATTATCATAGACAGTTATCTAAATAAGTTTGGGTTCGATAGATAGTACTAGTATTTCATCGTTCAGTAGCTTGAGGTTCAGTGCCCACCTGACTTCAGGCAGCATCTTCGCTAACTTTATCTACTCTCTGTGATTCCAAATCTTTATCTACTATGTTCAGGCCAACCTGATTCTTGGAGATGATCAAAGGATCGGGTGCATGGAGAAGGGCGAGATTGGGCAAGAGTATCAGAATGGTGGCTGCGGCGGGTTTAGCAAGGGCATCTTCTCCGAGCGGTTCAGATCTATTGAGGAGCATGAAAAATCCCTTGAAGCCAAGCAATCCGTTGCTGCATCACAGGATAGAATCTGGAGCTCAAGCAACTTATCTAGTACTTTGTGTTGTGGAGCAAAAGAGAACAATGTTCTCTGTAATATGAGATGATCCAAAGGATCGGGTGCATGGAGAAGGACGAGAGGAAGAGTACCAGAAGGGTGGCTGTGGCGGGTTCTGCAAAGGGAACTTCTCTGAGCTGTTCAAGTCCATTGAGGATTATGAGAAGTCCCTTGAAGCCAAGCAATCTGCTGCAGATCAGGGATCATAGGATAGAAGCTGGAGCTGGAGAAGCTGATCCAGTACTTTGTATCATGGTCTCATGGAGCAAAAGAAAACAATGTTGTTTGTGATATGCGACGGGCAATTATATCCGTGTTATAATTAGCGAAGCTGAAGACATGCGTATCCTATATATCATCAGTGTAACAGATGGAAGAAGGGCTCACACATGAACAAAATGTACTGTTGGCATTGCTGTACAATCTTGCTTGCAAGTAAAATAAGAGAAGAACTTATTTTGAGTTCTACATCACATGGTGCATCTGTATGGTGCATAAAGGTATCAAACCTTGGTTATACTGAATGCCGTGAATCCAACTGAAACTCTTTTTAGTGCATCCATGCATGATGCATCTTTATGAAAATCGTGAGCTTTAAAGGGGAATAAAGCTGCTTGCATAGGGCCACGTATCCAACTTCACAATTCGTGGCATGGTGTACTGTATTTTAGCATAGAGCCATACACAGTTATTTGAAAAAAATCGATTCAGAAGATAGTGCTAGTATTTATGCCATAATTCAGTAACTTGAGGTTCAGTGCCCTACTGACTTCAGATTGCATCCTTGCTATCTTTTATCTACTCTATGTGATTCCAAATCTAACTGCATCAGCTACTCTATGGAGATGATCCAAAGGATCAGGTGCATGGGGAAGGACGGGACCGGGTAAGAGTACCAGAAGAGTGGCTGAGGCAGGATTGGCAAGGGCAACTTCTCTGAGCTGTTCAGATCTATTGAGTACCAGAAATCCCTTGAAGCCAAGCATTCTGCTGTTGCATTTAGGATAGAATCTGGAGCTGGAGCAACAGATCCAGGACTTTGTATCATGGAGCAAAAGAAAACAATGTTTGTAATATGCGATGCATAATTAGATCAATGTTATAGCTGGTGAAGCTGAAGACAGATGTATCATATGTATCATGAGTGTAAGAGATGGTAGAGAGGGCTCACATGAACATAATGTACTATTGGCATTTTTGTACAATCTTGCTTGCAAGTAAAATAAAGAATTATACTGGGCATCTTTCCTCAGGATGCTTGTAATCTTCTGATGCCATTGTTGTTTAGTAAAGCCAGGGGTCCTGTACTTCTCTGAGGTAAAACCATGAGCAGAACTACACCAAATTGCATTCAGCAACCTGAAAGAAGCAGAGGAATATCAGAATAAGGTTATCCAGACATATAACTGGGTGTATCGTGCATCATGCTGTCCACAAAATGGACCTGGGAAATGTCTGATCTATTTAAACATCTCCTTGTTACAGGATAATTGGATAAACTGCTCAATTGCTTATCATGTCCTTGTTAGGAGAACGCTCAAGTGAATGTTCAATTGCAGTGCACAAAACCATCGATCAACCATATGCCATGTTACAAAAGATGCTTTATACAGAGTAACATACATCTCTCTATGAACCAGTTAACTTATTTTCCCAGGAGATAAGGAGATATGTTTCAATACATCAGAATAATACAAAAGCACACATGGTACAGGTATCATGAAGTTGAGCCCTCTGTTGTGTATGCTTGGAGACATTGTACAACAAAAGAGATGGGAAGATATGGAAGTGAACCTCACTATTAGGAGCAAAACAGCCTAGAGAACATGTAAGCATGGCAGCCTTGCAATGCGTCAAGCAGCGGCGCAGTCTGTGATGCTTCAGAGACATCACGGTCCCTCCACTTTTGCAGCATCTTCTCGGCATCTGGCGCAACCTGGTGCTGCAGAACCGAAGCAGCTAGCGGTCCGATCAAATTGAGCCTCGTCGCGGCAGAGATCACATCCCTCATTGCCACAAACATGTAAGCGCGTTGCGTTGTCTCGCTATCAAATCCAACCAGCCCACATATCAACCCGAATATCGGGGCATGGTGAAAGGACACGCTCGTGGAACCGAGAAATGTCCGTCGGAGATCCTGCAGCGACTGGATCTCAGTGAAGACAGACGCGGCCACCCTCAACAGAGCCGAGCCTTGGGATGTGGATGCCTTCCTGCCGACCTCGTTCGTCAATGTAGCGTCCAGCAGCTGATCTAGCTTGACCCATGCCGCGGCGTCAGGAGACCTACTGGCGCAGTACACAAATGGAAGCAGCAGGCTTCCAATGTTGTCCACGACCTGGATGAGGAACAGCCTCAGGTCTTCTTGGTTGTTCACTATGCGCGATTGCATAGCTGCTTCCAGGCCGTAGGAGTGTGCGAAACCGCCTGTGGGGAGAATGGAATCCAGTAGCTGCCACTGGCTCCAGAACAGTTCCTGATTCATACTAGACGCCATGGCAGGCACTTGACTGATCGCAGAATCTTCTGTGTCGTCCAATCTCATTTTCTTCAAAGCCGAATGATCCCGCTCCATATGTATCAAGATGAGCCGATGGGCCAATCTTCAGTACTGAGAAATGAGAAGAGCAAACTCCTGTAAACCATAGAGAACAGCATAAGATCCCCAAAACGCAGGAAATTTTACACGCAAAAATATCATCCCGAATTCCCGATCCTGATTCTTTCCATCTCACATGCGATGAATTCTTCAAACTAGTCGTTCAAAGGTCCAAACAAGATGAAGCTCCCGGACTGGCATTCTGCCGAACACGCCGAGGGCGTCGATCAGACGCTGGAACGCTGGGTGTTTCGCCTACAGAATTGAAGAGGGGAGCGGAATTAGGCGCATACCTTCCAGCGTCGACGCGCCGGGGAACGAACTCCGCGAGGTGGGTAGCTTTATGCTTGCGGCGATGAACTCCGCTCAGGCACTCGTCGAACACTCGGCGATCGCTTCGGCGGGGATGGAGAGACTCGGGATGGATGAGGCAGTTTGAGAGAGAGGCCAGGGGTCAACGAGACGAGGAGGAACTCTCGTGGGCCTTCTGTTTCGCTTGTATTTGCGTCCATATCAAGATTTGGCCCACAGCTGCTAAACTTCTCCGGCCCACCCCCACTTCTACGGCGCAGTGCGTTGATCGAGAATTTCCTAACGGACGCTCGCTGCGTCGAGTTGTCGAGGCTTCGCACAGAGAGGCGAGCGACTAGCGATCAAGATGGGCCGGCCCACTGGAGATAGCGCTGGCGCTACAGCTTCCAGTTTTGGGAACCTTCTGGAGGGTTCCTGAACGGTTTTGGGAACATTCTAGAAGGTTCTTGAACCGGGTTTTCACTGGTTTTTTCTGTTTGCTTTTTCTTTGTTGTTTTTCCTGTTTTTTCTTTTTCTTTCTTTGCTTTTCTGTTTCTTTATTTCATCTTTCAATTCCTTTTTCTTCTCTTTTTATTTTCTTTTTGTTCACGTTTCAAATTATGTTTGAGAGTTTCAAAACATCTTCCCATTACAAAATTGTTCTCCATTTCAAATTCGCGCTTCCAAATTTGTTCTCCATTTCAAAATTTGTTCTCAACATTCAAAAATTGTTCACGCTTCCAAATTTGTTCTCCATTTCTAAATTTGTTCTCAACATTCAAAAAATGTTCGTGCTTTCAAAAACT
This sequence comes from Triticum aestivum, assembly GCF_018294505.1. Classification (NCBI taxonomy): domain Eukaryota; kingdom Viridiplantae; phylum Streptophyta; class Magnoliopsida; order Poales; family Poaceae; genus Triticum; species Triticum aestivum. Next base: position 119,394,277 of record NC_057809.1, on the reverse strand, counting down.
GTTCGAGCTTCCAAATTTGTTCTCCATTTCAAAATTTGTTCTCAACATTAAAAAAAATCGTGCTTTAAAAAATTGTTCGCATCGTTTCAGAAACTGTTCACCTTTTAATGTTTTATTCACAAAACAACAAATATTTTGTTTAAAAAAAGTTCCCATTTCCAAAATTTGTTCACAAATACAAAAACTGTTCACATGTTTAAATTTTGTTTGCAAATGCAAAAATGTATGTGAATTTCAAAAAAATGTTCCAAATGTTGTTCACAAATTCAAAGCTGTTCAGGAAGTTCGAAAATTTGTTCACAATTTGAAAAAAAAATGGTTTCAAAATTTGTTCACATATGAAAAAAAATCTTCTCATGTTTATTTTTTGTTCAAAATTCAATAGTGTTTGCGAATTTAAAAAAAATCTTTTTTCCAAATTTTGTTCACATATTGAAGGTTCATGTTTTTCAAAATTAGTTCACAAATGAAAATAATGCTAGAATTTTGTAAAAGTAGTTTTAAATTTTCAAATGTATTCATTTTTTGAATTTCTTAATTTTTTTCTATAAACGTTTTGTGTTTACAATAACTAGTTGATTATTTCAAAAAATGTTCTCGTATTTAATTTTTTGTTCCATTTTTTAACTTTTTTGAGTTTCCCAAATAATGTTTTCCTTTCAAAAAGTATTTTCTTTTAAAAAAAATCTTGTTTGGCATTTTTGTAAAAATAAATAATCTGCCACGTATTGTAGTTCATATATACCGGGCTGCCATTTTACACACTAAATCTCAGTTATACAGTGGCTATGGACGCGCTTTCATGGCGGGAGGACTTGTGTTCTATCCCTCGCCCACAAGTTTTTATGGAATTTTGTGAATTTGTTTTATTTTTTGCTGCTTCTGTTTGGTTTTTTAACGTTGGCGCTGCCACTCTTTCACAAATAGCTTGCCTCGCGGAGTGGCTAGCGCATAGCGTGCGCATGTAGAGATCACGGGTTTGATTCCAGAACTGGCTCCTTTTTTGGCATCTCTTTCATTCAGCAAAGGACAGCGAATAGGCCGGCCCACGTGAACCGCATCCTGTGCGAAACGGCGACTTCTTACCGCAATAAGCGGCATATAGGAGGTCCCCGTTGATCGGGCCTTCTGCGAGCCCTACAACGGATGGACCGGCCGAGTAGCCACGACTCGCCTGCTGGCTACTTTTTTGTTTTGTTTCGTCTTCCGTTTTTATTCACTTTTTTGTTTTAATTTATTTTCTATTCACATTTCGAAATATTCTAAATACGTATATTAAAAAATTAGATTAAGTTATAAAAAATATATTAATCTTGCATTTTAAAAAAATAAATGTGTATACAAAAATGTTTTTGATGCACACGAAAATGTATAAATGTGAAACAAAACAAATAGAACATGTTAATTATGTGTACGAAAAATGTTTATGCATTATAAAAATATGTTTGTGTAATTCAAATAAAATCGATTCATGTGTGTGGAAAATGTTAGTCATGTGTATGAAAATGTTTTTCATGCACACAAAAAATGTACAAGAGTGAAACAAAAAAATTGAACATGCTAATTATTTGTACGAAAAATGTCGTTCATGTGTGCGGAAACTGTTAGTCATGCATATGAAAAATGTTTTTCATGCACACAAAAAATGTACAGAAGTGAAACAAAAATAAGTAGACACGTTAATCATTTGTACGAAAAATGTTATTCATGTGTGCGGAAAATGTTAATCATGTGTATGAAAAATGTTTTTCATGCACACAAAAAATGTAAAAAAAGTGAAACAAAAAACAGAACATGTTAATCATTTGTACAAAAAACGTTAATCATGTGTGTGAAAAAAGTTCATACATTGTAGAAAATATTAATCATGTTCACAAGTTCCAAGAAAAGTATATAAAATGTAAAAAAACGCATAGTTCAGAAAAAAATGTACAAATGTGTTTGGAAAAGGTTGCCGTGTAATTGAAAAGGTGTTCAAGACATGTAATCTTTAAAAGAAAATTATTCATATATTTGTAAATGTTCAACGTGTATCAACAAAATCATCTGTGCTATACAAATGTACATTGTCCACCAAAAAAGTAAATATGAGTTCAAAAAAATTGATTAAAAAACACACGAAAAACAAAAAAAGGAAACCGGTAAAAACCAAAAACCAAAAACCAAAAAAATAAAGAAACCGATTCCTGGTAGAGATGAGTTGGAAAAAATAAAAAATAAAACAAAGAAACAAAAATAAAACATGCATCCATCAGTCACTTGAAGATAAAAAGGTGAAATAATATATATTTGTGTCTATTGATCTTTTGCATGAGCAGAACTGAAAAGAAAGGGCAACAACAAAGAAGATAAATGGCACCATGGAGATGATGATGCTCTAGCCTATAGGATAAGGAAGAACAATTTTTCTTTGATGACATGGGTAGGATGCATGGTTTGGAAAACAGAGTGAAAGAGGCCCACTCTACTAGTTAGAAAAAGCTAAGTGTTTCCTTCCTTGATCTTCATGACTTGTTGGTGCTTCAGTAAGGCCTCAAAGAAACATGCTATGTTAGCAGTTATGAGTCCCTTGCCATGTTGTTGCGGACCTTGGGGATGTATAAATTAGAAGAACCTAAAACCTCTTCAAACGTGTAGTACATAGTCAAATATATTTCACTGTAAATTATGAGATTGTACTATGCATAGTCAAGATGTCATCTCACTACCTGAGCCTCGATACCCAAATTTCCACAAATGTGCATGATAGGATTACGAAATATAGAAGGGCTCGTTCTCATCTCAAAGAGCACATTGGTGAAATAGATGGGACTTGTATTAGGGCTTCTATTCTCGAAGGACCTTTGAAAGTGGGGTACATAGGAAGAATATGAGAAAACACATAATGTGATGGTAGTATGAGACTTTAATATGCACTTCCCATACGTTTTAATTGGACAACCGGATTTTACGCATGATACAAGTGTGTTACTCCATACAATTGACAGGACAAGGCCACCTTCACCCATCCTCCAAAGGGTGAGCATTTCTTGTTATTGCAACTTATGTCATTTATCCTCCAAGTCACATGCATGTTTCCTATTTTTTTAGGAAATTATTGCCTTGTAGATGTCAGCCATTCTAATAAATATGGATATCTAGCTCCATACAAAGGGGAACGTTATCATGTCCCTGACTTTTGGAGAGGTGCACCTTCAAGTACCCCTAAGGAGAGGTTCAACAAGATCCACTCCTCCAAGCACAATTGCATAAAGAAAACGTTTGGTGTTTTGAAGATGAAATGGTGAATTCTGCTCAAGATGCCAAACTACTGGATTGAAACACAGAAAATGATTATTTCAACTACTATAACATTGCACACCTATATTCTCGTCCATGGCAAAGATGATTGCCACTTTATTTGGTGTAAGAAGTATCTGGATTATGTTCCAACAATCCAAGTACATTGGATGCTTCAACTCTACGTGAAGTGGTCTCGACATAGCAAGATTTCGTATATGAATTCAATGGTATAATTTTATCACATATGATCCACATTTAGTTGGTCTAATTTATGGTCAAAGCTGGATTTGGGAATGCAGACGCGCATTATTCATTGAAATGGAGAGAGTGTCCGAATACTTGGAACACATGATGTTGTAAAAAAAACTATCTTAAAACCTCCGACCACTCTTCATTCTGAATTTCTCCCCTTTAGTTGGATGGTCTCACTCTTATGCCTTTTCCTACCAGGATTTAAGTATTGGCTCAAGCCACCTATCTTACTACTAATAATAAAGGGGTAGGTTTGAGTCTTCAAATTTAAGTCTGTCTTATTATTCAATGGATAGAAAGCTCGTACACATTTCTGCATAGCAAAAATCACAGAAAAATGCTCCTCTGTTTAAAACTAAAAGCCTCTCTCTTCAAGCCATATCATTTCTCCTACTATAGCCTATCACTGAACCTGCATAGAAAGGGCGTTGTTGTGTGTCAGTCGTAGCGAGCACTCAACACGCATTGCTCACGTCCCGCATCCCTCACACTTATATGGACCTGGCCGAGCAAGCACTAGCGAGCAAGCGCACTTGGCAAATCCTAATGGACGCTCATTGCGTCAAAAATGTTAGAGTTTCGCACAAGAGAACAATGAGCGAGAGCAAACTGGGCCGACACATTTTAGCGCTACACATAAAGGTGTGGTTCTGATTTTGGAACCTTCTAGAAGCTTTCAATATGGTTTTTACCAGTTTTGGGAACTTTCTAGAAGGTTCCTGACAGGTTGTTTTTTCCTTATTTCATCTTTTCTTTACTATTTTTTCCCTTTCTCTCTCTTTCCTTTTTTTGTTAAATTTAGAAAATTCAAAGGATTGGTTACGTATTTCAAAAAAACTTTAGAATTTCAAAAATTATCCACGATTTCAACAAATAATTTAAAAAATTCTGAAAAAGTTAATGTTTTCAAAACTTAAAAAATCTTCATAAATTAAAAAAACAAGTTTACGAAAAATGGTCTTGCTTTCAAAAAATAGGTTTATTTTATAAAAATGTTAAAATTTTGGAAAAGTGTTCGCGCTTCTGGAAAGATCACTTTTTCCAAAAAATATTCACGTTTACAAAAACTATTTGAAATTTTAAAAATATTCACATTTTAAAAATTATGTAGAAAACCATGTGCTTGGGTGTTCCTGGTTGCCACAGTGGTCTGCACTACAGTGTCAACGCGAGTCGTATGCGCAAAGGGCCGGCGGCACGATCTAGCCTGGCCTTATGCTTGCGTCGTTGTTGGTCTGTGCAATTTGAAAACATGAACGGTTTTTTTTTCCAATTTTTAAATTATTTGTTTAAATCATGGATAATTTTTGGCGAGGCCAGGCCAGATTTTTTATGTTTTCAAACAATTTAAAAAATTCAAAAAACGTTCATGTTTTCAAAATTCCAATAGATATTCACATATATTTTGGTATGTGTAATTTAACTATTGAGATATTCAAGAATATGACAAAATGTATTTAAAAAATATTCATGAACTTGAAAAATGTTCACAATTTTATAAAAAAGTTTATGCATTTAAAAATATTTGGGAATTAGGGGAAAAGCATGGACTTGAATTTAAAAACTCTTCATGAATTTGAAAATATATTTGCTAAACTCGAAAAAAATCCATCAAATAGAAAAAATGTTTACAAATTAAAAAAAATCATGTTTTTAACAATTGTTCTTGATTACTGAAATGTTCATGAATTTCATAATGTTTACAAATTCATAACATGTTTGTGAATTCAATAGATAATTCACAATTTTGAAATTGATCATGAATTCAGAAAATGTTAAAATATTCCTAGATTTTAAAATGTTAACAAAATTTTAAAATCACAAGTTTAGGTAATGTTCATGAATTTAAAGAAAACATGAATGAAAAATAGAACAGAGAAAAAATCGTAACGGCCGGTGAAAAGCCTTCCCAAAACCACATAAAAATTTGCAAAAGCTTCTAGAAAGCGGCCCGAAAGACCTTGAACAAGACGGCCTCTATTTATGGTTCGGTGCAAGAGATAACTCCAATTGTCAATTCATGTATTTTTAGCAAAGTAGGCCAGGCTTTATTAATGTATGTGAATGTTTACCGGAATTAGAAGAATATCATGGGGATCACCCAACCAAATGTGTCTACTCTGAGGGGGAGTGACACCTAGCCTAGCCAAATTATGAGCTCGTACTTCATGAGAAAAGATATACAAGAACTAAAGTCCGATTCTATCTATTTTAATTCTCCAATTATAGTCTGGCGCAAGAGGTAACTCGAGTTGTCGATTCATGTGAGCATGTGCTCACGCTGCTAATGGACCAGGCCTGTCGTCGAAACCTGTAAGCGATTTCTACAAAAATGGTTGTAATGGGCAATATATAGCATATTTGGAATAGAAATTCCTCTGAGTTGGAGCGATTTTGCTACTGGACCCTCACTACGTCCAATTGTTTGGGGCTTCGCACAGGATCGCATACAAGCGTGAGAGAGAGCTGGCCCATTTGAGTGTATTAAACAGTGAAAGCCTACCGGGGTTGTCCAAACCTTCTAGAAAGTCCCTGAATCGGCTTTTTTTTTTCTTTTACATGTATCTTTACCAGTTTTATTTTTTCTTTTTTTCTTTTACATTTTTTATTATTCTAATTCCCCCTTTTCAAGTTAGTTTTATTTTAAAAAAAATGTTTACATCTTTATCTTTACCTAATATTAAAGGGAGGAGGCTTTCATAGTTCTTCATAAGTCATCCTTTTATATCCGTTGATTTTATTTAGATTGACGGCTGAGATTTAATAAATAAATAATAGATCTAAAGGAGAGAGATCTAAGAGTTTGAGAGACTTACATGAGAGAGAGGGATCCGTGAGAGATTGAGAAAATATACGTGAGAGAGATTGAGGCGTGAGAGAGATTGAATTGAACCAAGAAAAATACGGAGATGTGCATGAGATTGTCTGGGAAGCCCTGGCGTGGCCGTGTAACAGCCATGGCCTCGGTTGAGACAGCGCGACAGGAGGTTCCGCGGTGACGGTGCTTTGGGTGCCAGCGAACGGAGGCGGGCGAGGTAGAAGGTCTTCGAGGCGGCGTCTTCTACCAACGGCGCTGGGTAGCCTGCCACGGTGGTGGCATCTGCTGCCGGCGGCGCTGGGTAGCTTGCCACGACAGCAGCGTTTGCTGCCGACGGTGGCAAAACTGGTGCGTCCGCAGGTGGAAGGAGAGGAAGAAACAGAAGAAAGGGAGGTGGCCATGGCGGAGGATCTCGCCGGAGGGACGGCATCGGGCGGCGATGTTTCTGGCGCGAGGCAAGCGTGCGAGAGGCGGCGGCGGCCAAACCCCCCTCTCTCTCGGTCTCTGGTGGCTGGGGGACGAGGGAGATCAGGATCAAGCGGGGCTCTCTGGTACGTCTTGGGCCAAAAACGCCAGCTGGCACTCTCTCTCTCTCTCTCTCTCTCGGTCTCTCTCTTCCTTGTGTTTTTCTCCTTTTCTATTTCTGAAAAAAGCCAAAGATTTAGAGAAGAAAAAAATGGGCTAGGAAAAGAGTTTGGGCATGGGGTTATTTTCCCTGGATTAAAAAAATGAGCTTGATCCATAGAATATAAATGGGCATGATTGAAATTTTAAATTCAAATGGATTTGAACTAGGACTAGGTTTTAGAAGCATCCTAAAATAATGATCTTTTTGGTGAAACTTGGAAAAAAGATAGAAGAAATATCGGCAAAGTTTGAGAGACAGGGGTACGTGAGGAAAGAGAGAAGCCTAATAGATTGAGGCTAAAAAAGATGTGTGTGAGAGAGATATTTACATACGTGAGAAGTTGAGGCGTGAGTGATTTTAAACCCAATAAAGTATGGAGACCCGCATTCGTATCCTTGCAAATGGGACCATCATAACCAAGAAAAACAAAGCAAACACCCATGCTCGGTGTGCTTGCACAACCACCTGATCATATTGCAGGTCATGAGGGGTCAATGGGGTCGCCAACCCAGAACATACTGTTGGGTAACACAGTAATTTCAAAAAAATTCTACGCACACACAAGATCATGGTGATGCACATCAACGAGAGGGGAGAGTGTCGTCCATGTACCCTCGCAGACCGTTAAGCCGAAGCGTTATGACAACGCGGTTGATGTAGTCGTACGTCTTCACGATCGACCGATCCTCAGTACCGAACGTACGGCACCTCCGCGTAGCACATGTTCAGCTCGATGACGTCCCGCGAACTCACGATCTAGTAGAGCTCGAAGGAGAGTTTCGTCAGCATGACGGCGTGGTGACGATGTTGATGAAGCTACCGTCGCAGGGATTTGCCTAAGCACTGCTACAGTATGACCGAGGTGGATTATGATGGAGGGGGGCACCGCACACGGCTGAGAGAGATCAATGATCAACTTGTGTGTTCTAGGGTGCCCCCTGCCCCCGTATATGAAGGAGCAAGGGGGGAGGCCGGCCAGCCCTGTAGGGCGCGCCAGGAGGAGGAGTCCTCCTCCTAGTAGGAGTAGGACTCCCCTCCCTACTCCTACTAGGAGGGGGAAAGAAGGGGGAGAAGGAGAAGGAAAGCGGGGCACCCCCCTTTCTAGTCCAATTCGGACCAGAGGGGGAGGGGGGCGCGGCCTGCCCTGGCCGGCCCCTCTCTCTCTCCACTAGGGCCCAACAAGGCCCATTAATCTCCGGGGGGTTCCGGTAACCCCTCCGACACTCCGGTAAAATCCCGATTTCACCCGGAACTCTTCCGATGTCCAAATGTAGGCTTCCAATATATCAATCTTTATGTCTCGACCATTTCGAGACTTCTCTTCATGTCCGTGATCATATCCGGGACTCCGAACTACCTTTGGTACATCAAAACATATAAACTCATAATACCGATCGTCACAGAACTTTAAGCGTGCGGACCCTACGGGTTCGAGAACTATGTAGACATGACCGAGACACGTCTCCGGTCAATAACCAATAGCGGAACCTAGATTCTCATATTGGTTCCTACATATTCTACGAAGATCTTTATCGGTCAAACCGCATAACAACATACATTGTTCCCTTTGTCATCGGTATGTTACTTGCCCGAGATTCGATCGTCGGTATCTCAATACCTAGCTCAATCTCGTTACCGGCTAGTCTCTTTACTCGTTCTGTAATGCATCATCCCGCAACTAGCTCATTAGTTGCATTGCTTGCAAGGCTTATAGTGATGTGCATTACTGAGAGGGCCCAGAGACACCTCTTTGACAATCGGAGTGACAAATCCTATTCTTGATCTATGCCAACTCAACAAGTACCATCGGAGACACTTGTAGAGCACCTTTATAATCACCCAGTTATGTTGTGACGTTTGGTAGCACACAAAGTGTTCCTCCGGTAATCGGGAGTTGCATAATCTCATAGTCATAGGAACATGTATAAGTCATGAAGAAAGCAATAGCAGTAAACTAAAACGATCAAGTGCGAAGCTAACAAAATGGGTCAAGTCAATCACATCATTCTCTAATGATGTGATCCCGTTAATCAAATGACAACTCATGTCTATGGTTAGGAAACATAACCATCATTGATTCAACGAGCTAGTCAAGTAGAGGCATACTAGTGATAATCTGTTTGTCTATGTATTCACACATGTATTATGTTTCCGATTAATACAATTCTAGCATGAATAATAAACATTTATCATGATACGAGGAAATAAATAATAACTTTATTATTGCCTCTAGGGCATATTTCCTTCAGTCTCCCACTTGCACTAGAGTCAATAATCAACATTACACAGTAATGATTCTAACACCCATGGAGTCTTGGTGATGATCATGTTTTGCTCATGGAAGAGGCTTAATCAACGGGTCTGCAACATTCAGATCCGTATGTATTTTGCATATCTCCATGTCTCCCACCTGGACTTGATCCCGGATGGAATTGAAGCGTCTATTGATGTGCTTGGTTCTCTTGTGAAATCTGGATTCCTTTGCGAAGGCAATTGCACCAGTATTGTCACAAAAGATTTTCATTGGACCCGATGCACTAGGTATGACACCTAGATCGGATATGAACTCCTTCATCCAGACTCCTTCATTTGCTGCTTCCGAAGCAGCTATGTACTCCGCTTCACACGTAGATCCCACCACGACGCTTTGTTTAGAAATGCTCCAACTAACAGCTCCACCGTTCAATATAAATACGGATTCGGTTTGCGATTTAGAATCGTCTGGATCAGTGTCAAAGCTTGCATCGACCTAACCATTTACAACGAGCTCTTTGTCACCTCCATAAACGAGAAACATATCCTTAGTCCTTTTCGGGTATTTCAGGATGTTCTTGACCGCTGTCCAGTGATCCACTCCTGGATTACTTTGGTACCTCCCTGCTAAACTAATAGGAAGGCACACATCAGGTCTGGTATACAACATTGCATACATGATAGAGCCTATGGCTGAAGCATAGGGACCACTTTTCATTTTATCTCTATCTTCTGTAGTGGTCGGGCATTGAGTCTTACTCAACTTCACACCTATAACACAGGCAAGAACCCTTTATTTGCTTGACCCATTTTGAACTTTTTCCAAACTTTATCAAGGTATGTGCTTTGTGAAAGTCCAATTAAGCGTCTTGATCTATCTCTATAGATCTTGATGCCCAATATATAAGCAGCTTTGCCAAGGTCTTTCATTGAAAAACTTTTATTCAAGTATCCTTTCATGCTATCTAGAAATTCTATGTCATTTCCAATCAGCAATATGTCATCGACATATAATATTAGAAATGCTACAGAGCTCCCACTCACTTTCTTGTAAATACAGGCTTCTCCAAAAGTCTGTATAAAACCATATGCTTTGATCACACTATCAAAATGTTTATTCCAACTCCGAGAGGCTTGCACCAGTCCATAAATGGATCGCTGGAGCTTGCACACTTTGTTAGCTTCCTTTGGATCGACAAAACCTTATGGTTGCATCATATACAACTCTTCTTCCAGAAATCCATTCAGGAATACAGTTTTGACATCCATTTTCCAAATTTCATAATCATAAAATGCGGCAATTGCTAACATGATTCAAACAGACTTAAGCATCGCTATGGGTGAGAAAGTCTCATCGTAGTCAACTCCTTGAACTTGTCGAAAACCTTTCGCAACAAGTCAAGCTTTGTAGACAGTAACACTACCGTCAGTGTCAGCCTTCTTCTTAAAGATCCATTTATTCTCGATGGCTTGCCGATCATCGGGCAAGTCAACCAAAGTCCATACTTTGTTCTCATACATGGATCCCATCTCAGATTTCATGGCTTCAAGCCATTTTGCGGAATCTGGGCTCACCATTGCTTCTTCATAGTTTGTAGGTTCATCATGGTCAAGTAACATGACTTCCAGAACAGGATTACCATACCACTCTGGTGCGGATCTTACTCTGGTTGTGTTGGGAATATAACTTTCAGGTATGACCCGCCTAGGAGGGGCCGGGTCAACCCTAATGGCAGGTTGTTAAGAGAAGCCCAGTAATATTCAAGGTGATAGTTTATTAAGAATTGTAGAAGGCCTAAGCCCAGAGGCGGCTTAAGGCCCAATATTGTAAACTGCCATATGTAACGAAAGACTTGTAAAGAAAGGCATATACAAGAAGTCACCGAGCCAGACACGTTTTATGAGCCGGCCGGGACTCTGTAGGCCGCCAGGCGTCAACCCGTGTATATAAGGGGACGACCCGGCGGCGGCTTTGGGACAAGAATCAACAGATCGATAGCCAAGCTAGCGGATTCACTCCTTGGTCATCGAAACCTAGCAATACAACATCAACTGGACTAGGCCTTACCTTCACTGTAAGGGGCCGAACCAGTATAAACCTCTCATGTCCTTTGTCCCGATTAACCCCTTTAAGCTTCCTAGTTGCGATGGCCCTACGACTAAGTCCTTTTGCTAGGACATTTGCCGTGACAATTCCATGACACTTGGCGCCCACCGTGGGGCCAGCGCACAGTGGATTTGAGTTCTTGAAGGGCAACTTCGAAGGGCTCAAGGGATACGTTGTGGGCCGGATGACCAAGAGTCGTCGCGACAAGCTGTACATCGACGACGAAGGCTGGGGCCCCGACGCCGGCTCAATTGAGTACGGATACCGGGTCCCCTTCGGCGGAATCCACGTCTTTATCGGTTGGATCGGTGAGCCGGGCCCTGAGCCAGACATCTGCACCGACCTCTCCGAGACGGCTCAGTGCGCTAGATCTGCCCGGGCTCAACCCACCATGAGGCGTGCCTTCGTGGGTTGCATCCATGGAGGGGAATTTTCTGAAGGATCAGTGGACGATGGTGAGACGACCGTTTGTTCTGACGGTGAGTCGTCCACAGGCGAAATAGATTCTTTGTATCAGTTACAAGACGGCGGGCTTGGGGGCTGTTCCGATGGCAGCAGTATTCCAGACCCCACTGAGCCGCCGAATCGAGCCAGAGTCTTCATTGCTGGCACTCAACCTGGTCAGAATTCTGCGGCTGCGGCAACCATAACCACCGGGTCAGCAGCGGCCGGGTCAGGAGACCCCGTGCGCCCGCCAGCTCAGGTATTAATGGGCCTCATGGATAGGATGACACCCCTATTGACTGCTGTGGTTGAGCCGGCGGATAAGGTTCAGCATGACGCAGAAGTAGCACGACTACGTGGAGAGGTAGCACAGGCCAAGGAAAATTTAGCAGCGGAAGATGTCAGGATGGCCGCAGAACGGGCGGCTCTGGATGCACGTGCTCAGCAGCTTCAAGCGGAGACTTTCCGTCTCTTGGTGGATCTGAACGCGTCGAACGAGGTCATGAGGAGAAGACACCAGAAAACTCAGTCACGTCTGCCTCTGACTTACAATCCTAGGAACTTTTTACACACACCCGGGGCCGGTCCCAGCAACCTGCCGAAGGCAAACCAGATCACAACACCTGGGACGGGGGTGCCGGTTCAGCCGAGGGCCATGGAACCACCCCGTGTGAATACTGCTCCGCCTCATTACACGCCAGTACCACCAGGTCACTTCTCTAACCCTTTGGAGAATTTAATTGTTGCGTCGGCTCGTCTGGCGGCTCTCCCAATGGAAGGCGACTCTCCAAGGACGATCGAAACACGAAGGGTCAGAGAACTTCTTCAGACAGCCCTGGCACAGCAGGATGCGTACTCTTATAGTCGAGACAGAATCCATTCAACCCCTCGCCCAAGCCGGAGCCGGAGCCCGAGCTATAGCAGGCATATGGTCTCAGCGGCTATGTCAAGCAATGCCCAACGCCGTAACCAACCGTGCAGGCATGACCCGGCGCAGGATGGAGCCTTTAACTTGGTGGATCAGGAGAGGATCCGTCAGGAGGCTGAGCGGGCGGTTCAACTAGCAGCTGAGCAGGCGGCTCATCAGGCTTTTCCGGTTTATCCAGCAACCTCTGTTGAGGCAGGAGTGGCCACGAGAACAGGAGGTGTCCCTTGCCTGGTGCCGGCTCTACGTAATGAGCGCTTGCCAAAAGATTTTAAGGGGCCTCGTAAAGTGCCTAATTACACGGTCGACTTGCAGCCTGGGGCATGGATTGAAAGTTATGAGATGGCGATGGAACTGTTGGAGGTCAGCGATGCAGCAATGGCTAAAATTTCACTATGATGTTGGATGGAACATCTCGCACTTGGTTGAAAGGGTTGCCACCCAACTCCATTGGCTCATGGGCGGAGTTAAAATCCCGGTTCATTCAGAACTTCAAGGACACATGTGATACGTCTCCAACGTATCTATAATTTTTGATTGCTCCATGCTATATTATCTACTGTTTTGGACATTATTGTAATTTATTATTCACTTTTATATTATTTTTGGGACTAACCTATTAACCGAAGGCCCAACCTAGAATTGTTGTTTTTTTTGCCTATTTTAGGGTTTCGAAGAAAAGGAATATCAAATGGAGTCCAAACGGAATGAAACCTTCGGGAACGTGATTTTCTCAACGAACAAGACCCAGGAGACTTGGACCCTACGTCAAGAAATAAAGGAGGAGGCCACGAGGTAGGGGCGCGCGCCTACCCCCCCTCTAGGCGTGCCCTCCACCCTCATGGGCCCCCTGTTGCTCCACCGACGTACTCCTTCTTCCTATATATACCTATGTACCTCCAAACGATCAGATACAGAGCCAAAACCCTATTTCCACCGCCGCAACTTTCTGTATCCACGAGATCCCATCTTGGGGCTTGTTCCGAAGCTCCGCCGGAGGTGGCATCGATCACAGAGGGCTTCTACATCATCACCATAGCCCCTCCTCCGAAGTGTGAGTAGTTCACCTCAGACCTACGGGTCCATAGTTATTAGCTAGATGGCTTCTTCTCTCTTTTTGGATCTCAATACAACGTTCTCCCCCTCTCTTGTGGAGATCTATTCGATGTAATCTTCTTTTTGCGGTGTGTTTGTTGAGACCGATGAATTGTGGGTTTATGATCAAGTCTATCTATGAACAATATTTGAATCTTCTCTGAATTCTTTTATGTATGATTGGTTATATTTGCAAGTCTCTTCAAATTATCAGTTTGGTTTGGCCTACTAGATTGATCTTTCTTGCAATGGGAGAAGTGCTTAGCTTTGGGTTCAATCTTACAGTGTCCTTTCCCAGTGACAGTAGGGGCAGCAAGGCACGTATTGTATTGTATTGTTGCCATCGAGGATAACAAGATGGGGTTTTCATCATATTGCATGAGTTTATCCCTCTACATCATGTCATCTTGCTTAAGGCGTTACTCTGTTTCCATGAACTTAATACTCTAGATGCATGTTGGATAGCGGTCGATGAGTGGAGTAATAGTAGTAGATGCAGGCAGGAGTCAATCTACTTGTCTCGGATGTGATGCCTATATACATGATCATACCTAGATATTCTCATAACTATGCTCAATTCTGTCAATTGCTCAATAGTAATTCGTTCACCCACCGTAGAATACCTATGCTCTTGAGAGAAGCCACTAGTGAAACCTATGCCCCCCGGGTCTATCTTCATCATATTAATCTCCTAATACTTAGTTATTTCCTTTGCTTTATACTTTGCTTTTATTTTACTTTGCATCTTTATCATAAAAATACCAAAAATATTATATTATCATATCTATCAGATCTCACTCTCGTAAGTGGCCGTGTAGGGATTGACAACCCCTTATCGCGTTGGTTGCGAGGATTTATTTGTTTTGTGCAGGTACGAGGGACTCGCGCGTAGCCTCCTACTGGATTGATACCTTGGTTCTCAAAAACTAAGGGAAATACTTACGCTACTTTGCTGCATCACCCCTTCCTCTTCGGGGAAAACCAACGCAGTGCTCAAGAGGTAGCAAGAAGGATTTCTGGTGCCGTTGCCGGGGAGTCTACGCAAAAGTCAATATACCAACTACCCATCACAATCCTTATCTCCCGCATTACATTATTTGCCATTTGCCTCTCGTTTTCCTCTCCCCCACTTCACCCTTGCCGTTTTATTCGCCCTCTCTCTCTATGCTCCCTCTCCTTCTCTATTTGCTTCTTTTTGCCCGCTTGCTTTTTGTTTTCTTGTGTGTTAGTTTGCTTGCTTGTCACGATGGCTCAAGATAACACTAAATTGTGTGACTTTACCAATACCAACAACAATGATTTTATTAGCACTCCGATTGCTCCTCTTACCAATGCTGAATCTTGTGAAATTAATACTGCTTTGCTGAATCTTGTCATGAAAGATCCATTTTCCGGCCTTCCTAGTGAAGATGCCGCTACCCATCTAAATAGCTTCGTTGATTTGTGTGATATGCAAAAGAAGAAAGATGTGGATAGCGATATTGTTAAATTGAAGCTATTTCCTTTTTCGCTTAGAGATCGTGCTAAAGCTTGGTTTTCATTTTTGCCTAAAAATAGTATTGATTCATGGAATAAGTGCAAAGATGCTTTTATCTCTAAGTGTTTTCCTCCCGCTAAGATCATCTCCCTTAGAAACGATATTATGAATTTTAAGCAACTTGATCGTGAACATGTTGCACAAGCTTGGGAGAGACTGAAATTAATGATACATAATTGCCCTACTCATGGTTTGAATTTGTGGATGATTATAAAAAAAATTATGCCGGATTGAATTTTGCTTCTAGAAATCTTTTAGATTCGGCCGCGGGAGGCACTTTTATGGAAATCACTTTAGGAGAATCTAATAAACTCCTAGATAATATTATGGTTAATTATTCTCAATGGCATACTGAAAGATCTACTAATAAAAAGGTGCATGCGATAGAAGAAATTAATGTTTTGAGTGGAAAGATGGATGAACTTATGAAATTATTTGCTAGTAAGAGTGTTTTTTCTGATCCTAATGATATGCCCTTGTCTACTTTGATTGAAAATAATAATGAATATATGGATGTGAATTTTGTTGGTAGGAACAATTTTGGTAACAACGCGTATAGAAGAAATTTTAATCCTAGGCCTTATCCTAGTAACCCCTCTAATAATTATGGTAATTCCTACAACAATTCTTATGGAAATTATAATAAGATGCCCTCTGATTTTGAATCTAATATTAAAGAATTTATTACTTCGCAAAAGAATTTCAATGCCATGATTGAAGAAAAATTGCTTAAGATTGATGATTTGGCTAGGAACATTGATAGAATTTCTCTTGATGTTGATTCTTTGAAACTCAGATCTATTCCACCTAAGCATGATATCAATGAGTCTCTCAAAGCCATGAGAATTTCCATTGATGAGTGCAAAGAAAGAACCGCTAGGATGCGTGCTAAGAAAGATGCCTTTATAAGAGCGTGTTCTTCTAGTTCCTATGAAAATAAAGATGAAGATCTAAAAGTTATTGATGTGTCCCCTATTAAATCTTTGTTTTTCAATATGAATCTTGATAATTATGGGACTGAATATGATCCACCTTTACCTAGAAGGCGTTCCAAGAATTTGGAGTTTTTAGATCTTGATGCTAAAATTGATAAAAGTGGGATTGAAGAAATTAAAACCCTAGATGTTGCTAAACCCACTATTTTGGATTTCAAGGAATTTAATTATGAAAATTTCTCTTTGATTGATTGTATTTCCTTGTTGCAATCTGTGCTCAATTCTCCTCACGCTTATAGTCAAAATAAAGCGTTCACTAAACATATCGTTGATGCCTTGATGCAATCTTATGAAGAAAAACTTGAATTGTAAGTTTCTATCCCTAGAAAACTTTATGATGAGTGGGAACCAACTATTAAAATTAAAATTAAAAATCATGAGTTTTATTCTTTATGTGATTTGGGTGCTAGTGTTTCCACGATTCCAAAGACTTTGTGTGATTTGTTAGGTTTCCATGATTTCGATGATTGCTCTCTAAACTTGCACCTTGCGGATTCCACTATTAAGAAACCTATGGGAAGAATTAATGTTGTTCTTATTGTTGCAAATAGGAATTATGTACCCATAGATTTTATTGTTCTTGACATAGATTGCAATCCTTCATGTCCTATTATTCTTGGTAGACCTTTCCTTAGAACGATTGGTGGAATTATTGATATGAAGGAAGGAAATATTAGATTCCAATTTCGGTTAAGGAAAGGCATGGAACACTTTCCTAGAAATAAAATTAAATTACCTTATGAATCTATTATGAGAGCCACTTATGGATTGCCTACCAAAGATGGCAATACCTAGATCTATCCTTGCTTTTTATGCCTAGCTAGGGGCGTTAAACAATAGCGCTTGTTGGGAGGCAACCCAATTTTATTTTTATTCCTTGCTTTTTGCTCCTGTTTAGTAATAAATAATTTATCTAGCCTCTTTTTATGTTGTGTTTTGTGTGTTTAATTAGTGTTTGTGCCAAGTAGAACCGTTGGGAAGACTTGGGGAAAGTCTTGATATCTTGCTGTAAAAAACAGAAACTTTACCGCCCACGAGAACTGCTGCCATTTTTATTTAGAAAGTGATATTGAGTTAATTATTTTTTCAGATGATTAATATATAAATTACTCACGTCCAGAAATTTATTTTAGAATTTTTTTGGTTCCATATCTTGCGCTAGCTACAGATTACTACAGACTGTTCTGTTTTTTACAGATTCTGTTTTTCGTGTGTTGTTTGCTTATTTTGATGAATCTATGGCTAGTAAAATAGTTTATAAACCATAGAGAAGTTGGAATACAGTAGGTTTAACACCAATATAAATAAATAATGAGTTCATTACAGTACCTTGAAGTGGTCTTTTGTTTTCTTTCGCTAACGGAGCTCACGAGATTTTCTACTTTGAGTTTTGTGTTGTGAAGTTTTCAAGTTTTGGGTAAAGATTTGATGGATTATGGAACAAGGAGTGGCAATAGCCTAAGCTTGGGGATGCCCATGGCACCCCCAAGATAATCTAAGGACACCTAAAAGCCAAAGCTTGGGTATGCCCCGGAAGGCATCCCCTCTTTTCGTCTACTTCTATCGGTAACTTTACTTGGAGCTATATTTTTATTCACCACATGATATGTGTTTTGCTTGGAGCGTCTTGTATGATTTGAGTCTTTGCTTTTTAGTTTACCACAATCATCCTTGCTGTACACACATTTTTAGAGAGCCATACATGATTTGGAATTTGTTAGAATACTCTATGTGCTTCGCTTATATCTTTTGAGTTATATAGTTTTGCTCTAGTACTTCACTTATATCTTCTAGAGCACGGTGGTGGATTTGTTTTATAGAAACTATTGATCTCTCATGCTTCAGTTAGATTATTTTGAGAGTCTTAAATAGCATGGTAGTTTGCTTAAATAATGCTAATATGCTAGGTATTCAAGATTAGTAAAAAAAATCCTATGAATGTTTTGAATACTAAGAGAAGTTTGATGCTTGATGATTGTTTTGAGATATGGAGGTAATAATATCAAAGTTGTGCTAGTTGAGTAGTTGTGAATTTGAGAAGTGCTTGTGTTGAAGTTTGCAAGTCTCGTAGCATGCACGTATGGTAAATGTTATGTAACAAATTTGAAACATGATGTGTTATTTGATTGTCTTCCTTATGAGTGGTGGTCCGGGATGAGCGATGGTCTTTTCCTACCAATCTATCCCCCTAGGAGCATGCACGTAGTGCCGAGGTTTTTGATGACTTGTAGATTTTTGCAATAAGTATGTGAGTTCTTTATGACTAATGTTGAGTCCATGGATTTTACGCACTCTCACCCTTCCATCATTGCTAGCCTCTTCGGTACCGTGCATTGCCCTTTCTCACATTGAGAGTTGGTGCAAACTTCGCCGGTGCATCCAAACCCCGTGATATGATACGCTCTTTCACACATAAAACTCCTTATATCTTCCTCAAAACAGCCACCATACCTACCTATTATGGCATTTCCATAGCCATTCCGAGATATATTGCCATGCAACTTTCCACCATTCCGTTTATCATGACACATTCATCATTGCCATATTGCTTAGCATGATCATGTAGTTGACATAGTATTTTTGGCAAAGCCACCGTTCATAAATCTTTCATACATGTCACTCTTGGTTCATTGCATATCCCGGTACACCGCCGGAGGCATTCATATAGAGTCATCTTTTGTTCTAGCATCGAGTTGTAATCATTGAGTTGTAAATAAATAGAAGTGTGATGATCATCATTTTCTAGAGCATTGTCCCAAGTGAGGAAAAAAGAGGCCATATAAAAAAAGAGAAAGGCCCAAATAAAAAAATGAGAGAAAAAGAGAGAAGGGACAATGTTACTATCCTTTGCCACACTTGTGCTTCAAAGTAGCACCATAATCTTCATGATAGAGAGTCTTTTGTTTTGTCACTTCCATATACTAGTAGGAATTTTCATTATAGAACTTGGCTTGTATATTCCAACAATGGGCCTCCTCAAGTGCCCTAGGTCTTCGTGAGCAAGCAAGTTGGATGCACACCCACTTAGTTTCTTTTGTTGAGATTTCATACATTTATAGCTCTAGTGCATCCGTTGCATGGCAATCCCTGCTCCTTGCATTAACATCAATCAGTGGGCATCTCCATAGCCCATTGATTAGCCTCGTTGATGTGAGACTTTCTCCCTTTTTGTCTTCTCCACATAACCCCCGTCATCATATTCTATTCCACCCATAGTGCTATGTCCATGGCTCGCGCTCATATATTGCGTGAAAGTTTATAGGTTTGAGATTGTTAAGGTATGAAACAATTGCTTGGCTTGTCATCGGGGTTGTGCATGATGAGAGCATTCTTGTGTGACGAAAATGGAGCATGACTAAACTATATGATTTTGTAGGGATGAACTTTCTTTGGCCATGTTATTTTGAGAAGACATAATTGCTTTGTTAATATGCTTGAAGTATTATTATTTTTATGTCAATATGAACTTTTGTCTTGAATCTTTCGGATCTGAATATTCATACCACAATTAAGAAGAATTACATAAAAATTATGCCAAGTAGCACTCCGCATCAAAAATTCTGTTTTGATCATTTACCTACTCAAGGACGAGTAGGAATTAAGCTTGGGGATGCTTGATACGTCTCCAACGTATCTATAATTTTTTATTGCTCCATGCTATATTATCTACTGTTTTGGACATTATTGGGCTTTATTATCCACTTTTATATTATTTTTGGGACTAACCTATTAACCGGAGGCCCAGCCCAGAATTGCTGTTTTTTGCCTATTTTAGGGTTTCGAAGAAAAGGAATATCAAACGGAGTCCAAACGGAATGAAACCTTCGGGAACGTGATTTTCTCAACGAACAAGACCCATGAGACTTGGACCCTACGTCAAGAAACAAAGGAGGAGGCCACGAGGTAGGGGGCGCGCCTACCCCCCAGGTGGGCCCTCCACCCTCGTGGGCCCCCTGTTGCTCCATCGATGTACTCCTTCTTCCTATATATACCTACGTACCCCCAAATGATCAGATACGGAGCCAAAACCATATTTCCACCGCCGCAACTTTCTGTATCCACGAGATCCCATCTTGGGGCCTGTCCCGGAGCTCCGCCGGAGGGGGCATCGATCACGGAGGGATTCTACATCATCACCATAGCCCCTCCAATGAAGTGTGAGTAGTTCACCTCAGACCTATGGGTCCATAGTTATTAGCTAGATGGCTTCTTCTCTCTTTTTGGATCTCAATACAATGTTCTCCCCCTCTCTTGTGGAGATCTATTCGATGTAATCTTATTTTTGCGGTGTGTTTGTTGAGACCGATGAATTGTGGGTTTATGATCAAGTCTATCTATGAACAATATTTGAATCTTCTCTGAATTCTTTTATGTATGATTGGTTATCTTTGCAAGTCTCTTTGAATTATTAGTTTGGTTTGGTCTACTAGATTGATCTTTCTTGCAATGGGAGAAGTGCCTAGCTTTGGGTTCAATCTTGTGGTGTCCTTTCCTAGTGACAGTAGGGGCAACAAGGCACGTATTGTATTGTTGCCATCGAGGATAACAAGATGGGGTTTTCGTCATATTGCATGAGTTTATCCCTCTACATCATGTCATCTTGCTTAAGGCGTTACTCTATTTCCATGAACTTAATACTCTAGATGCATGCTGGATAGCGGTCGATGAGTGGAGTAATAGTAGTAGATGCAGGCACGAGTCGGTCTACTTGTCTCGGACATGATGCCTATATACATGATCATACCTAGATATTCTCATAACTATGCTCAATTCTGTCAATTTCTCAACAGTAATTCGTTCACCCACCGTAGAATACCTATGCTCTTGAGTGAAGCCACTAGTGAAACCTATGGCCCCCGGGTCTATCTTCATCATATTAATCTCCTAATACTTAGTTATTTCCTTTGCTTTTTTACTTTGCTTTTATTTTACTTTGCATCTTTATCATAAAAATACCAAAAATATTATCTTATCATATCTATCAGATCTCACTCTCGTAAGTGGCCAGGTAGGGATTGACAACCCCTTATCGCGTTGGTTGCGAGGATTTATTTGTTTTGTGCAGGTACGAGGGACTCGCACGTAGCCTCCTACTGGATTGATACCTTGGTTCTCAAAAACTGAGGGAAATTCTTACGCTACTTTGCTGCATCATCCCTTCCTCTTTGGGGAAAACCAACGCAGTGCTCAAGAGGTAGCAACATGTAAGCAACCTATGTCCATCATGGACTTGACTAACTGTAAGCAAGAGGAAGGTGAGTCCACGACCCATTGGGTGCGCCGGGTCAAGGAGATAATACATTCATCTGATAAGATGGATGCCGGCTCTGCGGTCTTAATGTTGGAGAAAAATTGCCGTTTTGAACCTCTGAAGCAGAAGCTGGGGCGACTCAAGCGTGATTGTCATGACATGGGCCAGTTGATGGCGGCTCTGGTCAAATATGCTGATTCAGATAGTACCAAGGATCCCGCGTCTGATGAAGAGAAGGCAGGGAAGGGAAAAAATAACGGCAATGGCAAGGGTCACCAACATAACCCGGTGAATCAAGGAGGTAATAAACGTAAGGCTGACGAGTTTGTGGCTAACACCAGTACACAGGGAAACAACCAACGACGCAAGGGGAGGCCACCTCCTCGGTCCGGCGGGTCAAGTCCCACTCTTGAGCAACTACTGAATGAACCCTGTCTGAGACACGACACCCGGGAGAAGCCAGCTACCCATTTGTGGAAGGACTGTACGATCATGAAGGCGTTTAAAAATTCCAACATGTTTGATGGTAACCACGGACCTGGCGGCGGTTCAGGCGGCGGCGGTTTTCATGGCCTGGGCGCCGGCTTAGGCGGAGGCAGTTTTCACGGCCAGGGCCATCCGGGTAACCAAGGTGGTTATAATCAGCAATCCGGCCAAAGTAATCAGCAACAACAGCAGCAGCAGTCCGGGTATCAGAGTAACCCGAAACAGCTGAACAGTGGGCAGTATCATGTATTTACCACTAGTTTGTGCAAGAGTGACCAGAAACTTCATAAGAGGGCTGTAAACGCTGTTGAGCCGGCGGTTCCACGTTATTTGAGATGGTCAGAACAACCTATTGTGTGGAGTAGGGAGGATCACCCTCCCTGAGTTGATAATCCGGGACACTTGGCTTTGGTGGTGGTGCCTCAGGTTGGTGGATATAAGTTTACTAAGGTGCTCATGGACGGAGGCAGTAGCATCAACATCCTCTATTATGAGACGTTTCGTCGCATGGGGTTGATTGACAAGAGTCTTAAACAATCCAACACTGTTTTTCATGGTGTTGTACCTGGTAAGTCGGCATACCCAGTTGGAAAGATTGAGCTGGAAGTAGCCTTTGGGGACGAATACGATTCTAGGCTGAGAAGTTAACTTTTGAAGTGGTTAAGATCAAAAGCCCATATTATGCCCTGTTTGGACGGTCGGCCTATGCCAAGTTCATGGCCCGGCCGTGTTATGTATATCTGCAGCTCAAGATGCCGGGTTATAAAGGCACCATCACAGTACATGGAAGCCGGAAAATCGCCCTGGAATGTGAAGAAGGTGATGCTGCTTATGCTGAGTCCGTTTGTGCAACAGAGGAATTAAAGTTTTATAAAGATAATGTTGACCCGACAGACATGACATCTTTGAAAAAGCCAACTATGGAGCATGAACCGATGTTGAAATTCAAATCAGCTGATGACACCAAGATGGTTGATTTTGTGCCTGGCGACTCATCCAAACAGTTCATTATCAGTGCTAACTTGGATCCAAAATAGGAAAGCGCGCTCATCGAGTTCATCCGTGAGAACCGGGACATCTTTGCATGGAAGCCTTCTGACATGGCGGGTGTCCCGAGAGAACTCGCTGAGCACACTCTCAATATTGATCTGAAATTTAAGCCGGTCAGGCAGTTTCTTCGACGGTTTAATGAGGAAAGGCGCAAGGCGATTGGAGAAGAGGTGGCCCGGCTCTTGGCGGGCGGGTTCATTGTTGAAGTTTTTCACCCGGAGTGGTTGGATAACCCGGTGCTTGTACTAAAAAAGAACGGCACCTGGCGTATGTGTGTGGATTACACCGATTTAAACAAGGCTTGTCCGGCTGACCCTTTTGCTCTCCCTCGTATTGATTAGATCATTGATGCTACGGCGGGTTGCGAGCCTTTGAGTTTTTTGGATGCCTATTCGGGTTATCATCAGATCAAGATGGCAGTTAAGGACCAGGAGAAGACAACTTTCATCACTCCGTTTGGAGCCTTCTGCTATGTGTCTATGCCTTTTGAGCTTAAAAGTGCCCAGGCAACTTATCAACGATGTGTGCAGAATTTCCTTCACAATCAGATTGTGCGGAATGTTCATGCTTATGTGGATGATATAGTGGTGAAATCCAGAGAAAAGGGAACATTGGTAACTGATCTGAAGGAGACCTTTGATAACCTCTGGGTCTACAAGATGGTGCTTAACCCGACCAAGTGTGTTTTGGAGTCCCAGCTGGCAAACTCTTGGGTTTTTTGGTGTCTAACAGAGGTATTGAGGCTAACCCAGAGAAAATTAAGGCAATTACATCTCTGGCTAAACCGGCGTGCATCAATGACGTTCAACGGTTGGTGGGTCGCGTCGCAGCCTTAAGCCGGTTCATAAGCCGGTTAGGGGAGAAGGCGATGCCTTTGTATCAAATGATGAAGAAGGCGGCTGACTTTGTTTGGAGTGACGCTGCTAACTCTGCTTTTGAGAATCTGAAGAAACAGCTCGCTGAGCCACCGATTCTTGCTGCTCCGGTTGAGAAAGAGCCGTTGTTGTTGTATGTGGCTGCTAACTCATGTGTTGTCAGTGTGGCCATTGTTGTGGAGCGCAAGGAGGCTGACAAGGAACATCCGGTCCAGCGGCCGGTTTACTACGTCAGTGAGGTGCTCATTGAATCTAAACAAAGATATCCGCATTGGCAGAAGCTTGTTTATGGGGTGTTCATGGCAAGTCGGAAGCTCAAGCATTACTTTCAGGGTCACCCAATCACTGTGGTTAGCTCTGATCCTCTAGGACACATTATTCAAAATAGAGAAGCCACAGGATGAGTCGCCAAGTGGGCTATTGAACTTGGGTCTCATGGTTTGAAGTATGTGCCACATACTGCAATCAAATCTCAAGCGTTGGTTGACTTCATTAATGACTGGACAGAGTTGCAGATGCTAGAGGAGAAACCAGACAACACATATTGGACGGTTCATTTTGATGGGTCCAGACAATTGGAAGGCTCGGGGGCTGGAGTTGTTTTAACTTCTCCTCGAGGTGACAAGTTTTGTTATGTGTTGCGATTGATGTTTCCTTGTACTAACAATGCAGCAGAATATGAAGCCTTGCTCCATGGTCTTCGAATGGCTAAAGAGATGAGTCTGAGCCGGGTATGGTGCCTTGGCGACTCACATTTGGTGGCTCGGCAGGTGTCAGGCAAGTGGGATTCCAAGGATCCTCTCATGGCGGCTTATCGCCGCGAAGTCGATGCTATTGCGGGGCAGTTTAAAGGTTATCAAGTGGAACACATTGACCGCAGAAAGAACGAAGCGGCCGATGCCTTAAGCCGGTTGGGATCTCAGCGTAAGCCGGTGCCACCTAACACCTTTTTGGATGTTTTACATAACCCGTATGTTAAGTTGCCTACAGAGGAATATTTGACCATTCCTGACCCGTAGGCACAGTTGGTGGCGGCTCTTCATGTCATTCCAGATTGGAAAGTACCATTCTTGGCTTACATGACCCGACGCGAGTTGCCGGAGGACGAGACCCTGGCCCGACAGATAACCCGGCGGTCCAAGTCAATGACAATTTCTGTCGGTGAGTTGTATCATCGCAGCGTCACTGGAGCGTAAACGTTGTGTTTCTCCTGAAGAAGGTCAAGAAATTCTTCCTGAGATCCATGAAGGGGATTGTGGTCATCACGCCGGGTCAAAGTCTCTTGTGGCCAAAGCTTTTCGTCATGGTTTTTACTGGCTAACGGCTCTCGCTGATGCGGAGGAGCTGGTCAGTAGGTGTGATGGATGTCAAAAATTTGCACGACGAGCGCACGTGCCGGCTCAAGAGTTGCGGATGATTCCAATCACTTGGCCGTTTGCAGTCTGGGGGCTTGACATGGTTGGACCTTTCAAAAGGTCCAAAGATAAAAAGACACATCTTTCGGTGGCAGTTGACAAATTCACAAAATGGGTTGAGGCAGAGCCAGTGAGCAAGTGTGATGCAGCCACGGTGGTTCAGTTCATGAAAAAGGTGATTTTTCGCTTTGGTTTTCCACACAACATTATAACTGACAATGGCACTAATCTGTCCAAAGGTGCTATGGAGGAGTTTTGTCAACGTGAGCATATCCGGCTTGATGTTTCGTCAGTAGCTCACCCCCAATCCAATGGTCAAGCTGAGAGAGCAAATCAGGAAATCTTAAAAGGTCTCAAGCCCCGGCTTATGGTTCCCTTAAAATGGATATCGGGTTGTTGGGTAGAGGAATTACCCTCGGTGCTGTGGAGTATCAATACCACTCCTAACAGGTCTACAGGTTATACACCTTTCTTCATCGTTTATGGAGCAGAAGCAGTGCTGCCTAGTGACATCCGTCATGACTCGCCTCGCGTGGCGGCTTACGTTGAAGCTGATAATGAACAAGCCCGACAGGATGCACTTGACTTGTTAGATGAGGAGAGAGATTTGGCGGCGGCTCGGTCAACAATTTATCAACAGGACCTGCGCCGTTATCACAGCCGCCGGGTTAAGTCCAGGACCTTTCAAGAAGGTGACACTACAAAAAAAGACACATCCGTGACATTTTGGGCCGAACGAATTTTTTTTCTGTCATACATATGACACTTCTATGACGATAATTGTGACAAAACCCGGTATCATCATAGATGTGGCGGGCTCCTACTTCTATGACAAAAAATCATGACAGAAAATGGGCTTTTCGTCCTGGGCGGGCCGGAGACGCAGCTGCATGACATTCTTTGGGCCATCCATGACGGAGAAAACCGTGGTAGAAGCGAGGGCGAGGAAAATTTTGGGGAGTTCCCGGTTACGGTGGGAGGTCGGGGGCCGAGCGATGCGCGCTTCTCTCGTACACGTATTCGCGTGTGTGCGAGGCGTTGGATCTAACTGAACCCGAGCGAGGCGTTGGGCTCTAACTAAACCCGAGCGATTGCACTGCAGGCTACGCGTTACTGAACCCGAGCGATCGATCGATGGCTGTTAACTGAACCCGATTTCGAGCGATTCCTTCGCTACTGCTGCTAACTAAAGCCGACCGATGCTGCCTCTGGATGAACAGTGAGCATTGCGGGGGGGGGGGGGGTTGGATGAACAGTTCCTGGTGGGGGTGGATGAACAGGACCCCATGGTGTTGCCTCTGGATGAACAGGACCTCGATCGATCCAGCCGGTTGGGGCTGGATGAACAGGACCCCGTGGAGGGCTGGATGAACAGGACCACCACGTGGAGGGCAGGATGAATAGTAGATGGTGAAGGGTAGGATGAACAGTAGCCCATGGAGGGGTGGTTGGACAGGAGCCCGTGGAGAGGGCTGGTTGAACAATAGCCGGTGGAGTAGCGCGCGGTGGAGGCTGGATGAACAGGAGCCCGTGGATGAACAGTCGCAGGTGGAGGCTGGAGGAGGTCGACGGTGGATGAACAGTAGCTCCTGGAGGCTGGAGGGGGTCGACGGTGGAGATGAAAAGTATCCCGTGGAGTCCCGTTTTGTGGTACGCCACACCCCTCCCGATGAACAGGACCCCCGGTTCGACCGTAGCGCTCCAACACAAGTCCGTTTCATCTGTTTTGCGGTACGCCATACCCCTCCCGATCAACAGGACCCCCGTTTCGACCGTAGGAGGTCCATTTCCTCCGTTTGGCGGTACGCCAGACCCCTCCCGAT
Source organism: Triticum aestivum (assembly GCF_018294505.1). Classification (NCBI taxonomy): domain Eukaryota; kingdom Viridiplantae; phylum Streptophyta; class Magnoliopsida; order Poales; family Poaceae; genus Triticum; species Triticum aestivum. The sequence goes on along the minus strand of NC_057809.1, from coordinate 119,367,041 downwards.
GAACAGGATCCCGTTTCGAACGTGGCTAGTCGAACACAAGGCTGTTTCCTCCGTTCTGCGGTACGCCAGGCCTCATTTCCATCGCCTGTTCCGTCCAAGCCCTCCCGATGAACACGACGCATTTTGTTGCCTCCCCATGAACACGACGCATTCCATTGCCTCCCATGAACATGACGCATTCCATTGCCTCCCCATGAACACGACAATGACGTTGTTTCTCCGTTCCGACCCAGCCATGTACACGAGCCCTGGCCATACGTATGCGTGAGTAGGCGTTCGAGACCCCACCCGTATGTACACATACGTGGCCGTATTTTCTTTCTTGCACCCTGGCCGCCTCTACTACGACATGTGCGCGGCTCTACATCCACCAGTATATATGTACGTACACGTTCGCGACCAGAATGACAACGCTACGTACGCTTCGACCAGGTGGGTCCCTACTGTCAGGCACTTCCTTGCGTGCGAAGATGTAGCTGGTGGGTCCCAACAGTCAGGGGGGCGAAATACGGTGGCCCGTCCGGTGGGTCCCCGCTGTCAGGTGGAGGAATAATTATTTTGCACGTAATAAGGAGGCACTTCCTTGCTGCGGGCGTGGACCCAGCTGTCAGCCTCTCCACGTACAGTCCACATCCGATGGAAGCCGTTCCTTGACCACGTTGACCACGCCGCGCCGAGATCACTAGGGCGGTAGATGACGGCGAGGCCTAGGAAGGCGACGACGCGGAGCCGGGGAAGACGCGGCAGTGGATGCCCACGCGTGGAGGAGTACGAGGGTTCACTGGTTCACTACAGTGTGAGGCTGCCGTCGCAGCAGAATAACAGAGGGTGTGGGTGAGTAGAGGGATGGCCTGGCCAGCGGTGGGAGTAGTAGGGGGCAGTGAGGCCTCCGCCGCATCGCAGCCGGCCAGGGGAGGCAGGAGCACGAGGCACGATCGGTGCTGGTTTGGGCGGTTGGAGCAAGAAGACCAGAGGTTGAAGAAGCACTACTGTCGTTGGATGGACATCGTACGGTCACTGGAGCTAGAATCGTGCATATTGACTAAGTTGACAAAGCTCTCCGTTCCCGTCAACTTAGTAGGCCCACAAGTCAGCCTGCCACTATACTGTGTCCCAGCTAACAGGGGAAGTATTCATTTTTTGTGCGTAATAAGAAGGCACTTCCTTGCGTGCGAAGATATAGCTGGTGGGTCCGAGCTGTCAGCGGCGGTAACGTTTTTTTTGTGAAATACAGAGGCCCTTTCGGTGGGTCCTTGATGTCAGGTGGAGGAATCATTATTTTGCGCGTAATAAGGAGGCATTTCCTTGCGTGCGGCCGTGGACCCAGCTATCGGCCTCTCCACGTAAAGTCCACTTCAGATGCATGTTAGTCATTGACCACGTTGACCAGGCCGCGCCGAGAGCACCAGGGCGGCGGACGACGGCGAGGCCTAGGAAGGGAACGACACGGAGGCAGGGAAGACACGGCAGTTGTTTCCCACGCGGAGGGGAGTACGACTGTACGAGGGTTTACTGGTTCGTCTGCCATCACCGGAGAAAAACAGCAGGTGTGGGTGAGTAGAGGGATGGCTAGGCCAGCGATGGGAGTACGGTGGGGCCTCGGGGAGGAGGGAGAAGGCAGTCCCGCCGGTGCCTATTTGAGCGGCTGGAGAAGGAAGAGCAGAGATTGAAGAAGCACGACGGCCGTTGGATGGCCATCCAACAGTCACTGCTTGTGCGTCAACCTTTTTTTAGGAAAGCCTCAAATCTATGGAAAACAACATACAACCCATCTGGCATTATTTCTAATAATTTACAGCCCATTTGCTAATTATTAAGGTTTTTTTGGAGCCCATATTCTTTTTGTTAGCATTACAGTCCATATTGTGGCCACGGTTAAAAAATTATACGAAATTTTGCATATTTCGGTGCGGTCCGAACTGTTTTTAATCCCGAAATTTCGACTCATATTCAAACTAATTTTAAAAATAAATGTATATCAATATAAAATCCTACAAATTCTCCATGCATAAAAATTAATGTAATTTCAAATCTCGAAATGAAAAAAAGATATTTGAAACTAATTGCCGGTTTGATGTGTTTTAAAAATGTACAGACCATTTTTCATTACTGATGGGCCATTTTCTCGGCCAGCCGAATGAAATATCCCCTCGTCCTGAAAGATTTGCAGCCCAACAGGCCTGACAAAGCGACTTACTTGGCAGATCACAAAAAAACTGGGCTGTGGTCGTGGACCCAGCTGTCAGCCTCTCCACGTACAGTACTCTTCCAATGGAATGTCATTGACCATGTTGACCACGCCGCACCGAGAGCACCAAGGTGGTGGACGACGCGAGGCCTAGGAAGGGTACGACGCGGAGCCAGGGAAGACGCGGCAGTGGATGCCCACGCGGAGAGGAGTACGAGGGTTCACTGGTTCGACTGCGGTGTGAGGCTGCCGTCGCCGCAGGGCCTAGCTAGCGGTGGGAGTAGTAGGGGACGATGAGGCCTCATCGGCAGCACAGCCGGCCATTGGAGGCAGGAGCAGGCGGTCTCCCCAGCGCTGGTTTGGGCGGCTGATGCAAGAAGAGCAGCGATTGAAGAAGCAACAGGACCGTTCGATTCAAATCCAACGGTTACTGCTGCTAGAATCGTTTGTTGACTAAGTTGACAAGCCCTGCGTATGCGTCAACTTAGTAGGCCCACAGGTCAGCCTCCCAACCGGTGCACCCCAGATGTCAGTGGGAGGAATCATTTTTTTCGCGTAATAAGGAGGCAGTTGATTGCGTGCGGCCAGGCCAGCGGAGGGAGTAGGGTGGGCTGGGGAAGCCTGCGCGGCATCACAGCGGGCCACAAGAGGAGGGAGCAGGCAGTCCCGCCGGCGCTAGTTTAGGCGGCTGGAGCAGGAAGATCAGAGATTGAAGAAGCACGTCGGCCGTTGGATGGACATCCAACACTAACTGCTGCTATAATCGTGTGTTCACTGACAAAGCCTTGCATAAATAAGTCAGCCTCGAAATCTATGGCGTGTACAACCCATTTGCTATTATTTTTATAATTTTTACTCATTTTCTAATTCATATGGAATTTATTGCAGCCCGTTTTCCATTTTTAGAATTGCTGGCCATTTTCTGGTCAGTACCAGGGTCAAAAAATTAACTAAATATGTGGGAAATTTTGAAAATTCGCAAATTTTTGCTGGGGAACGAAATATTCTTAATCCAAAAATTAATAGCCATACTAAAACAAATTTAAAAATAAATTAGTACTATGTCATGTTAAATCCAATGAAATACGTATAAGATATCAGTGAAGAACAAAAACAAAAAAAGAAACTTATATCCCATTTGCTATAATTTTTTTGGAATTTTCAACCCCTTTTGATATTACTTTTAACAGACATTGACCATACTCTTAAGCCAGGCCGGAATGCATCCCTCCTCGTCTTGAAAGATTTGCAGCCCAGTAATTCGGAGAAAACAAATAGGCCTAGCTTGGGTATTCTTCAAAAAGAAATACTGGGCTACCTATTTTCCCAAAGAACTGGTGCATGAGCATTTAGCTTTATTTATTTATTTACTTATTTATGTTTAGGGGACCATGAGCATGTACCTGGGCCGGATTCATGTGAGAGCCTCCCTTCCAGTTAATTATGGGCTTCTCTATTGGGCCTTCATCAGTGGGCTGCATGTTATCAACAAGTGGAAAATGTGTTCCGAGTTTCAAAAAAATGTGTTCCGTACGATAAATAGTATGCGCTACGTATGGTACGGGGCACTAAAGGATCGAACCATGCAACGACTTCCAAAACATTGTGTTTGTCGTTCTAACAACACATTTATTCAACCAACAGATGAAATGTACTACTGATTGTACATTGAAAACAACAACAGCAGCAACCAGGGCTGGGGGTGCAACAGAAGCAGTAAGCAGGCCAGAAGAGTGAAGACGCAACTCTCTCTTCCAAACCAAACATCAGCCATCATTACAAAAGGGCTACCAAAAAAGAACAAGTGTATGCATCAAACTAAATAAAGATCCTACTACACCAAGTGTACGTATCTAACTAACTGGCTCAGTTAGACGTTACTATTTATTTATTTTTCGAAACGGAGGCAAAAGAATTGCCTCGTCGATTAATTAAGAAGAAGAGAATTGCCTGGTTAATCTACGGAAAACCAGGCTAAAACCGAAGACGTTACTATTTATTAAGCTGCAGTGGAGTCGCAGATGGAGAGGAGTGGGAAACTTCACTGGTTCGGGTGCGCGGCAGCACAGCCGCGGTGCCGCCCACGGGAGACAGGAGCAAGAACAGAGGTTGAAGAAGGAGCACGGCTGTTGGATTAACATCCAATGATCCAGCTGCTAGAATCATTTGTTGATTAAGTTGACAAAGCCGTGCGTACACGTCCGCTTAGTAGGCCCACAAGTCAGTCACCAAATCTGACGGGTCCCAGCTGTCAACGGGATGAATAATTTTTTTCGCAAAACAAGGAGGCACTTCCTTCCGTGCGAAGATACAGCCGGTGGGTCCCAGCTGTCAGGTGGAGGAAACATTTTTTTCAGCTTAATAAGGAGGAACTTTCCTTGTGTGCAACCATGGACCTCGGGGGTCCCAGCCGTCAGGCTCTCCACGTAAAGTCCTCTTCCGATGACTCTCGTTTGTTGACCACGCCGCACCGAACGCAGCGAGGCGGTGGACGACGGCGAGGCCCGGACGGGAACGACTCAGAGATGGGAAAACGCGGCAGTGGAGTCGCAGATTGAGAGGAGGAGAAGGGTTATAACTGGTTCTGTTGCGGCGTGGGGCTGTAGTCTGTGGAGAATAACAGGAGGTGTCGAGGGGTGGAGGGATAGCCTGGCCGGCGGTGGGGTAGCGCTTCGCAGCGATGCGTGCTAAGCAGAGCCGCTAGCCGCCGGAGGCCGGACCAGGCGGTCCCGGCGACGCTGGAGGAAGAAGACGAGAGATTGAAGGTGCATGCCGGCCGTTGGATATAAATCCAATGGCTGTGGATGACACAATCATTTGTTGACCAAGTTGACAACGCCCTGCGTAGGCTTCGACCTATTGGCCCACATGTCAGCCTGCAAAAATGTGGCATATATTTAACCCATGTTTTCTAGAATGTACAGTCCATTTGCTGGGCTGGGTGAACAAATAATTTCGCGTCAATCAGGCCCATTTATATTTTCTAAGAAATCCCAGCCCATTTGCACTTCCTTGAAATACACGTATTAGGTGGGCTCGTTATATATACTCCCTCCGTCCGGAAATACTTGTCATCAAAATGGATAAAAGGGATGTATCTAGATGTATTTTAGTTTTAGATACATCCCTTTTTGTCCATTTTGATGACAAGTATTTTCGGACGGAGGGAGTATAATGTTATGTTAGAAGGAGCAATTAATATCAAAGAATAAACCGAAGATGCACATTTTATATACATATATATATATAATTAAGAAATTAGTGAGTTATTGCTCAAAATAAAAATGAGCGCGTTACTATTAAATTGGTCCTTAAAATCTTCGCAAGCTTTTGTACGCAATCACCAGGATTTTCCTTGCCTGTGAGTCAAAAACAACCAGGATTTTCCTTGCCAACTTCCGTTAAACATTTACTTTTATAAGTTGGGATGTTTTTATAATGTATATATAAGTCTCTATAAAATATACGATAATAGTAATAATATAAATATATATAATGTGGTTAGAAGGGAAAACATAAATTGGACACAACATTACTTTTATAAGAGACCTGCGTTTTATACCCCACAGTAGGCATACTAACAAGTTCACACACAAATACAACAGAAAAGGTAAACATTCATATCAAACTCAGGTTCACAGGACACGTTCATATCCATAGCCAACATTCACAATCAACAACTCAAAAGATTCATATATACACAAGCTCAGCATATCTATGCATCCAAATGATTGATAGATCACACGACAATATTCATACATAATTTACAAAAAGATTCAGATATACACATGTTCAGTATGTTTATGCATCCAAATGATTGAGATCACAGCCAATATGATCCATGGACGAACTTTAATTACCTAGGGTACAGACTGGTAAATGGTGTTCAATCGGAGGTACTTCTTGCTAAAATTAGTTCTTGTACGAGTAAACTTTCGAGTACATAAGAGGCAGCACAGACAATCTGAACTTTGCTTGTAGGTTTATCCTCAAATAGTGGCCTCGTGCCGAGGGAGGTTTGAGCAACTTGGCCACTACTTTCATCCAACCAGTTTACTGGGTCATCTTGGTCCTGTATCTCGCCAAAATTCTACATTGAAGACGAGAAAGGAGGCGGTTGAGAAAATGAACCACCCAAATTTTTTGTGCAGTTCAACTGAAATGGAGCATCCTTGGCGTGCAGACTGATTAAGTGCCAGATGAATATACGCGTCAACCAACTTGTCTGGAATCTTTAGACTCCATGCCATATAGTTCGCTACCATATGTGCCGATAACCAAAAGGCACAAGTTGGGACCAAAGACTGGACTGCGTTTTTCTGGGCTATGCACCAAGCAATATTTTTGGCGTTCACTCTCCTAACACTTGGAGTTTGACAATTGGTTGACGCCGGTTGATACTCGAATGAATATAGGCACTTCTTGTCAACATCGATGCTTGTCTGAGTGAACTTTGGAGTACATAGCAGCAGCATAAGTACCTGTCCATCTGATCATTTTGTGCAGTTCTACTGAAATCACCCGATGTAATGATTTGCCTGCGAGTTTAGGCTCCAAATTACTCCTTTATGAAATCGGCAAACAGTAGCACAATACCAAATTACCAATACATATGACAGGCACAATAATCAGGATAAAGACCAGTACCAACCTGTGTGAGGTAGCATATCAATTACTATTTCCTTTGACTGGAAGCCGAGATAAGCCAAGCGACTGACAGCAAAGGAAGAAAGCATGCGGAGTTTAGCGACTGACAGGAAAGGACGGAAGTTGTCGAGGCAATGAAGCACCCAAAGTTTTTGTGCAGTTCCACCAAAATCGAGCATCCCTGTTGGCACATATATTGAGAGAGTGAGATTACTGTAATAGTGGGACTAGTTTATGAAACATACACTAACAAATAGAAGCACCCTCATTATCTTAATGGGTAAAGTTAGCAACATAGTAGTCTTGCTTAAAGAGAGGTATTAGTTTATTTAATCAGTGCCAATTAGCTCAACTCAACACTCAAAGCATTGCCATTTATCATAGGTTGCAAAACTTTAACGTGCAAAGATAAAGGAGTTTCTCATGACAGTAGCACGATACAAATAGAGATGACAACAAACTAATATGGATGAAGGCCTTAGGCCCGTACCAACCTGAGAAAAAAAGCTTATTCATGTAGTCCCATAAGAGATGATAAAGCACTCACTGGAATCACACAATAGTATATATTTTTGTGCACTTCAAATGTATGGTTGAAATCACTCTTGTTTACCAGTGCTGAGATTATATCGAAAGATTATCAAGAACTTCCAGCAGAGTTAAAGCACTGGCTGGGATACAGTTCATTGTATTGTCTTGTGTAGTTCCATTTAATGTATGATTGGCACAACATGATCCCTGTTTGCACAAGTAGGAACAAGGTGAAACCTTCATTAGCTTAGTGAGAAAGGATAGGAAGACATTAGCATATTACTCAACCAGTAGCATCAAATTCATGATGGACAATACGCAAAACATTGCCTCATTGAACCAATGGCAATAAATTGACATGCAAAACAATAGCACTATTATGTCATGACACTAATAATATTCCCTCCCTGCTCCACCACATGATTCACCTCCATAGACAAACATACACACGTACATGATTCAGCATAGGGTCCTACTAAAGATTTGTTTAACTCCAACAGGAAAATTAGGCAGTAATAAATTAGTGGTACTTAAGTACTCCTAATTAATTAAGTGAGACAGCAGAAGTGGAAGGGCTCCCTGGAGGATCGTCTCACATGTAAGGTAGTCGTTGCCGGAGCCCTTGAATGGCCTCGACTGAGGCCTCTGGCTTCAGCAAGATCGCCTTGGCACTGTTTATTCTTCTTCTTCTTCCTCTTCATGCTCTGTTTCTCTTTCTCCTCACCAGTTGGTGAAACCAAGTACATGATTGGCCTTCTAATTCAGAATTGGTTTTGTCAGTGAGGGAGTACAAGTGTACTAGTAAAAAACAACATTATTTTCTCATGGCAGTCGGAAAATAGAGATGAACACATGCATTAAATATCATTCTTACCTAAAGGAAGGTTATGGCGCCAATATGGATGATGAGGATTGGAACACAGATCTCCCTTTGTGCAGTTCCACCAAAATGAACCAACTGTTCCATTCTGACATTCCAGTTAAACAGCACAAAAGTCACTTCTTTTAAGAAGAGTTTTGTGCAGTGCACCAAAAGGTCACAACAGCAACCAGGTGAATTGGATATCCCTGTTTGCACAAAAAGGCACAGAGGAAACAGTCAGAGTCTCAAACAATTACAGGCAAAAACATTTGGCTAAACTTGTCATGGCTTATAACAGTGGGTGCACCAGCAGTCCAGCACCATGTACGTAAACAGGGGCATAAAGTGGTGATTCATAGTTTGTTGCCCCGAGAAACAAACATCCAAGAAACATATCTGGGTTGGTCCCATTTTTGTTCACTCTAGCCACCTACTCCTATGTGTGGATAGCAAATCTAGTCCTGGTCATACCACTGTGTACAGCGTTACCCCTATATTTCCCTTTTCGACCAAGAGACCGGTTGGATGACCAGTCTGTACTACTTTCACCCCCTTTCCTTCCTGTTTGTACCAAGTCCGATGTACATACTAAATTCCCCCACCCCCACTTTATTTCTTGTTTGAACCAAGTACTCCCTCCGTCCGGAATTACTTGTCATCAAAATGGATGTGTCTAGAACTAAAATACATCTAGATACATCCATTTCAATGACAAGTATTTTCGGACGGAGGGAGTACAAGATTCGACTCCATGAAGTAGCTTTACCTCTAACAATAGAAGAAAAAAATGTGACGTTGGACCATCCGATCGAGAGGGGCTGAGAGGTAGAAAATGATGCACATGCAGCGACGTAGCGAGCTGGGGAAGTAGAGCTAAGGCGGTTTCGAACGAAGATATACCTGAAGGTCGTCGGGATGTGGATAGGTGGGCGGCGGGAGGCCGGATCCGCCCACAGGCAACGACGAAGGGATCGGAGGACCTCCCGCGCCGGCGCTCGGCCAGAGATAACGGTGCGGCCGGCAGTGGGTCTCCTCCCTCGCTGTCGACGACGGCCTAAACGCTGCCCCTCCTCCCCTTCACCGGCGGAGGGGGATACGTCCGGATCTGTAACCAGCGGTGAGGATAGAAAGCCAGTGTTTTTTGAAGGGAGAAAGACAGTGTTACTACCCCTATCTTGTTTAAATCTGGAGAGGATGAGAGTGTGTGAATAGAGCAACCCTAGCAAGCAAGCGCGGAGGCTCCGGCCTATATATACGTAGTGAGCAACCCTAGCAAGCAAGCAACCCCTATCTTCGTCAACTCGTACAAGACCGAGAAATTTGATTACTACAACGCCCTCTCCCTCGCGGACTGAGCTCCGGTGCCTTAACTGCACCTGCCTTTGGCTGCATGACAGGAGGGCCAACCACCTGTTGGGCCCACCTGTCATGGACGCAAAGGCAGGAGCAGTAAGTTGAAGCTTTCGCTATCCCTCCCGCACGAGGTGGACGGACATGCAGCAGTGGATTCGATACTGTAGAAGTAGGAGTAACATCATTATTGTTCGTCTTCTCGAAGAGGCGAAGAGCCAAGCGCAACCCGAACGTGGCAGTTGCGAACGCTCGCGTGGTGCGGTTCCTTGGAGTACTAGCCAGGCTCTTGCATGAGACAAAATTGCTATTGTTTAACAATTAAACTCCATTATCCATTGGTTGATACTCATTCTGCATAGGTCCACGCGCTTAGCACCGTTTCCTCCTGGGGTCACCAATGTTTATTTGCTAATTAATAGCATTGCATGCAATGAACTAGCCATTGCAAGTCATTAAAAGCATGCACACCTCTCATCTCTTATTGGTTGATATGTCAAGAAACAAGAAACAAGGTAGAAGTTAATGCACCGCGCCTAAGTGTTTTGGGACTATTTGGTTTTCGTAAGATGACTTACACACCTAGACGGAGGGAGTAGTATAGCCCTGTAAACCGGAAAGGAGTATTTGCCTTTCTAGAGATTTCAACAAGTGACTAGACTACACCGTGTGCAGTACTCCCTCCCTTCCGGTTTATAGGGCTCAAATCTCAAATCTCATGAACCAAGGCATTTTGCGATTGGAGGAATGTATCTCGTACTTTACAAAACTACCCTAATTAAACTCATGCATTAATTACGTAGTTCTCTCGTTTTCCTCTCCGCCTTGGTCGCGGTGCACAATATTGAGCACTCCTATATGACTAGCCGCTCTATCTACATGCGGGACATTTCAAAGCATCCGGGCCCGCGTGCCATCCACCAAATCACAGCGAGGTGCTACAGTCGAGACTCACCTGTAACCCCGGTGTGGCCGTCATGACCCGTCATATCACAAAACCCACACCTTTACCAGCAGTGGTAAGGTGGCCTCCAAGTTGGACTGGACGAAGCAACCATCATTTCACTGGAACGCTCGTTCAAGCCCTTTCTTCCCTTTCTTGAAGAAAACCTCACTCCAGGCTACTCACTTCTGCCATTTTTCTTCTGTACCGACGAAGGAAAGGTGGGCGAATCAGTTATGCTGCTATATTTTCATTCCAAGAATCTTCTTTTTGCGAAGCACCGACCGATTCTCACATCCTATTCTTTTCCCGTTTTCATTGCGATTGTGGTTTCCTTTCGATTGCTTTTTGTTTGTCAGTTCATTGATGGATCCTGGAGCACTAGGCAAAGAGTTGCCGGCGGACAACCCACTGGAGACAGCGATCTCCAGGAAGCGAGCACCGACCAACGAGTTGACCATGTTGGCGGGCCAACCCATGGAGACGAAGAACTCCAAGAAACAAGCATTGGCCAAAGAGTTGAGGACGTTGGCGGACGAACTCCTCAAAGGAAGTTGGAAGAACAGCAAGGGCCCCACCGTGCCTACCCCAGGAACTCTGATTGCCACCTATGTGAGGCTCAAGACCGAGTTTGAGGAGATAGTCGCCGTTGAGAAGCAGTATTCCCCTGGCAAGGTGATGGCCCCCATCGAGGACGAGGAGATGGCCCCCGGAGGGATGAGATCCCCCGGTGAGCTGCACAAGGTAAAAAATAATGGCTTATTACCATAGTTGTGGTTTTTGATTATTTGCAATGTGCTTGCTAATATGTTAGGGTTGTGCAGGTGCCGGTGGACGTCCTTGATGATTCCGATGTCGTGGCCCGTCCTGTTGGCATCGCCCCGGAGATCGATTCCGATGCCGCTGTCCATCCTGTGGACATCGCCCCAGAGATCGATTCCGATGTCGCGGTCAGTCCTGCGGACATCGCCCCAGAAATCGATTCCCATGCCGCTGTCCGTGCTGTGGTCATTGCCCGAGAGATCGATGACAAGAAATAGTTGGTCGCGCTAATCCTTCAGGGTAGTTTGCATTGCCCTGTGTTTAATTACCAGAACGATGCGTGTTATCAAACCATCTTAGGGCTAGTGCACTGTCTTGTGTGGGCGGATCTTGCTACTTTTGTTTGATAGTGAATCATGCGATGAATCATGCGAACCCTCTCCGAGTTATGGAAACAGATGTATCCTCACCAGCTTTTGATGTAATATATGGCATGATTAGATGTAAGTTTGAACTGTTTATCATATCAGCAGGGCTTGTTTGATGATTCTTGGTGTTAGTAGGCTAGCTACTGTGCGAGCTATAGTACTTGCAAAACACTCACCGAAGAGAAACGTTGGGGCTGATGAGCTCGTGGTACGCTTATACTTATCCCTCGTCGATCGACCAATAGCCCTAGCTCCTAAAATTGTAGGCTTAGCGATCGATGACCTAGGCGGGCTAGTTTGGCCTAGTGGGTTTCAGTGATATGACGTGCAACACAAAATCATAGCAGTGCAGAGACGTACTCCCTCCGTTCCAAAATAGATGACCTAGGCGGGCTAGTTTGCCCTAGTGGGTTTCAGTGATATGACGTGGTACAGTGCCGTCCAGTCTTCGCGTGTGGTAGCAGTATTGCGGGTACAGTAAGTTTTCTTGAAGAAGCGGAATTCAACGAAGTCATGATGGTTCCTTCGTCCGAACAACTTACAGTGGGAAAGGTTGGGCCTGCGATACGACCGGGGTAGACCAGGATAATTTTGTGCATGGCAGGTGGACCAGGATGGTCGACGTCCCACATGTCGGCGAATGAAAGTATTCTTTCCGATATAGAGGACGAGCAACGAGTATTCATTGTTTATTTTTGATGAAAGCTATTGTCTCCACTGTTACGACGGAGGAGTGTGAAACACGGCAGCCCAGTGAACTTGGCATGTGCACCACTCCCTCCTTCCTCATGTAATGCCCAGGTTACAGCTTTTTCTCACTTTCTCTCTATCTATTTCCTCTCAAATGTTTTTTACCTTTCTTTTTTAAGACACAATTGTTTTTATGCCTTTTTTAGAATTATTTTTTATACCTAGGAGCACGTGTAGAGACGGGCTCTTGCAGAGCCCACTCCTTGACTTTGTCAATGCCTCTCTCTCCTCCACATAAGGAGTACTACTTGCTATGCATGCATGCGGCGGGCAGCTGGCGTCTTGAGGGGCCAGGGCGGTGAGAGCGGGCTCCGGAAGCGGTCCGGACTCTAGCATAATTTTGGTTTTTACAGTATTTCTTTCTCCATTGACAGGTAGGCCCGCGTAGATAGATAAAGAACACGAGCTGATGAGGCGCATGCGGACTGTTTGACTGGTCAACCAGACAAATACGGAGCTATACGCTGAGCCAGTGACCGTATAATCACCATATCTCGTATACAATGATCAAAGTGAGCTATCAAGACAAGTTCGATGACCGCCAATGCATTTTACTCGGTAATAAATGACCAGGATTGAAGGGGAATCCAAATTTGCTTCGTCTTCTGTCCTTGAGCTCTTGACAAACCAATGCACTATACGGTTGTCCGCGAACTCCACCCCAGAGCTCTCACCAAGCGTCGCTCATGCCATCGCGCCGCACACTAACTGGTAAGGCAGCGATGGCATCCCGCCGCGCCGAGTTCCTCGCCGCCCACGACCGCACACAAAATGGTAGGGAAGCGATGGCATCCCGCCGTGCCGAGTTCATCGCCGCTCGCGACCTCACAACTATGTGGGAGGAATTTGAAGATGCCAAGGCCGAATGGGCGGTAGAGCAAGAGGCGGCCAAAGCCGCACAGAGGGAGCGGAAAAGTCAGAAAGCACTCAAGAAAAGAGAGGCCCGCCGCCGCAAGAAAGAAAAGGACGCACGCGCTGCTGCGGAGAGATCGGCGGAGATCCAAGCACAGTGGGGTGTCGCCGACAAAGCCGGGAAGGAGAACGACGGCGTCTGGCCAGCATGTGAGAAGTAGTAGTACTAGTAGTTAGTGTGTGTGTGTGTGTCTGAGTACGAGCATGTACCAGTACTACTAGTTACTACTGTAGTTTTTAGAGCAAATTACCAGTACATTAGCCTAGACTACAACAACAACAAAGCCTTTAGTCCCAAACAAGTTGGGGTAGGCTAGAGATGAAACCCATAAGATCTGCAACCAACTCATGGCTCTGACACATGGATAGCAAGCTTCCACGCACCCCTGTCCATAGCTAGCTCTTTGGTGATACTCCAATCCTTCAGGTCTCACTTCCTATGATTTTCATATTCCTATCCTATGAACGAAAGGAGGCCTCTGTTGGAGTAACTACTGTAGCTAGCAGTACTGCGGGTACAATAGTTTTCTTCAAGAAGCGGAATTCAATGAAGTCATGATGGTTCCTTCGTCCAAGCAACTTCAAAGTGGAAAGTGGGCCTGTGATTTGACGGCTCATTAGTCATTGTTACTGCAGTGCGACGACCTGGGTGACTCCCTTGGAGTTCTGCGTGCATGGCAAGTGGACCAGGATGGTCGACGTCCCACATGTTGGCGAACGGAAGTATTCTTTTCGATATCGAGGAGCAAGGAAACCGCGTGGTATAGTATCACTGCTGATTGGTTCGCAAAAAAATAGTATCACTGCCGATTTATAATTATTTTTTATTTCTGATGAATGCTAGCGTTTCAACTCTTACGACGAAGGGTGCCAAACACGGCACGTGCTGGATGTCCCACACGTCAGCGAAAGGAGTGGGACATGAACAGCGTGGTAGAGCCCAGCGTAAAAAAACAGCGTGGTAGAGCGTCTCCACTTCTTCCACTTCTGGGTCGGAGACCACACGTAGTAGTACTTAGTGGTATGAACGATACAAAGTGCGACCTGGAGACAAAGACACGTCTAGTTGGAAGGTCTCGGGGCATACACGTAAACAAATATAAAAGTTAATATGTGCCTCCAACTAATATAGTAGTAGTAGAGTACTTAGGCACGTACTCCATAACATCACCGTGCATTGCACGTACAACATTTAGTGGTAGTACGTAGTAAGAGACAAATGCCGCCCAAGAGTTCCCTTCTCGACCTACTTTTGGGTGTTTGGTAGAGTGTATGGAGGGTGCATGAGTCCACACTAGTTTAGCACAAATACACTAGAAGCATGCATGAAGAGAGCATGCATGAAGAGGGGTGTTGAGTTGAGCATGCATGAAGAGGGAACAACTATGCTGAGACGAGAACGCAACCAAACACACCCTATATGCCACGCATGTTCATACCATTTGTGCCTTTCTACTTCACTTACTGCGCTACATTACTCAGGTTCGTACGTCCACTCCTGGGTACATGTTCGTCTCGTAGTTCCAGTCCCACGTGTTCTTCATATAGATGGAACGATCCTTGCATAACACGTGCACCTTGATGCTAGATGTCTCGCGTGTTGGCAAAAGGATGAACAAAGCTCACGTAAAAAATAGAGTGGAAGAACATAGATTCCGGACGACCGAGAAGGAGCAAGGAACCTCGTGGTGGAGCGTCTGCACTCATAATATTTAATATTATTCAGCGATATAAAATTAACCAATCATCTCCACAGTGGACTGGAAGAGTACGAAACACGGCAGCCCAGTGTAGTATCATACTAGTACATGGCTAACCCACGCTATCACCATATTTCTTGGCTTCCGTGCGACACCTATCTCTAGTAATCCAGCAGCCTGTATCGCTTCTCCCTCCTCGTCTCTATCAAAGTGCGGCGGGCTGGCGTTTCTGCCGTCTATTGAGGTCGGTTAACTATCACATGTTAGCGACATGCCAAGAGCATTCTAAAAAAATTCCTTTCACGTTCCGTTTTCAAAAAGAAAAAAATCCTTTCACGTACGAATTTGCCTGTATGCTTTGAGCAACTTGCATGTCCTATACTGCTCCTGTTTGATACTCTAACTTAGCTAGAGGTTAGACTAACTCATGACTAACCCTGAACTAACTGTAGCCAAAGAGGTGTTTGGGTGACAGGGTTAGATTGACAATAAATGCACTTCATGGAGAGAGAAAAGTGATTTTTCAGTGGTCCCAATGAGAACTATCTCCAGTTAGCACCTCTTGGGTGGGATAGTTTTTTTGGTGGGTTCGGTGCAACTTGCTCCAATTTAAACCCTCATGCTTGGATAGTTTAGGGCTATTTGAGCCCCAACTAGCTCAAACTAACTCTAACCCATGGATCCAAACAGGGCCTATGGCCAGTCTCGACGCGGAGCAGTCGCGTGCACCGGGAAGCGGCGCTCTCTCGGCCGTCGCGCCACTTCAAAGCCGGCGCCAGTGAGAGGTCGCCTCCGCTCTGGCCGGGCATTAATGCGGCACTGACGCTCCAGGGCGACGCTGACCGTTTCACGCGGGAAGCGCGCGCTGGCAAGGGAGTATAGGTTTTGAACCGTTTCAGGTGTAGTACTGGTAGTTTGCAAAACTACTCAATTATTGCACTCAGTTTCCTAAGAAATTGTGGTAAAAAACGTTACTCCACAGCCCGCTTCCCTTCTCCTTCCTCTTCCACCGCCCGCGCACGTCCGCGGGAAGCGACCGGTCAACCCTTATATAGGAGTGCTAGCACAAAAAGATGCATGCATGACCACTAAAATTTCCATATTAAAGCGCCGCTCCGGCGGGAGTATGGCGTATGTTGTTACCTTCGGCCGGCCCATGGCTACCGGGCGACGGCGACCAGAGAAGAGGCGGCGGGAGGGGAATGAATGCAGCTACTGTTTGGGTTCGCCTTCCGGCTTAAATAAATGCGCAGCATCACGTGTACCCGCGGGTGCACAAATTGTAACATACGTGTCTGCTTAAGTGGGCGTCACGTAACTGGTGTGTGTGTGAGAGAGATTCTGAGAGACAGAGTGCGTGTGTGCGACTCTACTCTTCGGACATGTACTCAACCTTTTGCATCGGGATATAAGTATAATGGTATTTACTTTAGCTAGTGATTTACGTGGCCATGTTAACGTGGTTGTGTCAAAAAAATGTCACTTCCTGCTCGTGATTTGCGTTATATAATTACAAGCAAGATTCTCATGCATTGCACGGAACATCAATATGCATTTTTTTACAGAACACCTGTTGTGATTGACCCATGCAGGAGTAATCCCATGTGTAAAAACTAATGATATCTCAAGAATTTTATCGGAAAACTGGTATCTCGAGAATGTCATCGAAAAAATGAAAGATGAGAGATAAGGCGAGGAGGAGTGGAGCGTGGTGGTGACTGGTGGTCGGAATGGGCGGAGGCATGGGGATGGACGGCGCCGGCAGGCGGCAGCGGCCACCATGCATGCTAGATTGTTCCAGAGACTTATTCCTTTTTTAATTGCTGAGCAATGAGGTTGCGAGAGATAATGATGTGGAGAGAGGTGCCCGTATCTTTTGTAAAATTATCATAGTTTGCTTTCTATCCTCAGATATAGATCATACGGTCTGTATTACAAGATGGCAGGCACACCATCACCACCAACTCGTTTTTTATAAGGGTACAGATGATAAGTTTGCTGACTACTAAAGTAAAGTGGAATTTGTCCATGTTATGCAAGTAAATAAAGGTGATTGTTTATCATACGGGTAAGGTTGGATGAAGGGTGGTAGGAACAAATGCTCCGCCTAGAGCATGTGTGTGTGAGATGGAGTCTTAGTGTGTGTGTGGGGTGTGTGTGTGTGAGAGAGAGAGAGAGGAGAGAGAGATGGAGTCTTAGTTTGTGTGTGTGAGAGAGAGGGAGAGAGATGGAGTCTTAGTGTGTGTGGGGGGGGGGCGTGCGTGCTTGCGTGTGTGTGTTGTGTGTGTGTGTGAGAGAGAGAGATGGAGTCTTAGTGTGTGTGTGTTGGGGGGTGCGTGGTGTGTGTGTGTGTCGCGGGGTCCTCTGTGGCGGATGTAATTTAAGTGTGCATGGCTTTCATCATAGAGAGGTGATGTGTATGGCAGAGGCCACCAACGATGGGGTGCGAGAGAGAAAATGCCCGTAGAGAGGGAAGAGAAGGTGTGTGCGCGTGAGAGGAGTCGACTTCGAGAGAACGTGTTTGTTCGAGAGACACCGAGGAAGACTACTATATATCGATGGTGCATGTAGGCGGGAATTAAACTAAGGGATGGTCTTATTGGTTTCGGGGATATAGGGGAAGAGTGAGAGGCGGGGGGGGGGTAGCTAGAAGGAGATTGTTAAGTGTGAGTGTGTGTTTTACCCATCCAGGCGGAAGTTATGTGCACAAAAGAGGAGAACGATTCGATGTGGCGTTAGGATTGAGGGTAATTAACTACGTATGGAGACATAGAGACCTTGAACGTGCATGTGTGAGAGGTATACATGTATACGTGGGATGTGTGTGTGTGCGCGCGCGCATGATCGAGATAAAAGAAAGAAGACATAAGTCATAAGATCAACGACATGGGAGAGACGGATCGGTATGACAATATGCATGCATGTGAGAATGCATGGAAGAAGTCCCGACAATTGAGCATGTGTTTTTGTCTTTAAGAGATAGTGGCGTGGGCTGGAGCATGCATCTATGGCGAGCAGAGGGAGTGAGGCGCAACGATTGTGCAAAAGAGACCAACCTATAAATGCATATGTATGGAGAGACATATATAGTGTGGGTGATAGGAAGCAAGACTCCGTGCGAGAAAGAAATGTTGACGGAGAAACTACAGATAGATACAGAGATGGAGATGCTAGCTAGAGGGACATCCGCTAGTTTGGGTGTTGGAGATGACCGTCGGGTGGTTCAAAGGGTGAAGTTATATATGTGTGTGAGAGGGCACTTGACTGCATGTAGAGAGAAACATATGTAGTGTGCGTGATAGGAATCAAGAGTGAGGGCGAGAAAGAAGGTTGATGGAGAAACAGATAAATAGAAAGATAAAGATGCTAGCTAGTGTGCGTTAGAGATAGGAGTCGAGTGGATCAGAAGGCTGGGTTATGTGTGTGGGTGTGAGAGAGATAGAGAGAGGGTGCGTGTGAGTCACATACAAACAGATATCAGAGAGAAATGAGATCCAGAGAGACGGAGTTTTGTGTCTGCGAGAGAGAAAGATATTTCACAACGAGAGTGATAGCTAGAGAGACATACGAGGGAACGCAAGATATCTCTAGGGAGAGAGGGTGTGTGTGAGCGACATACAAGAGAACAATGGAGAAATATGAGACCCTGGGAGACAGAGTTTGTGTTTGTGTGTGAGAAAGAGATATTGAAGAGGAAGAGTCGTAGGTTCTCATATCTAAGGAGCGAAAGACATCTCTGTATGAGGGGTGTGCGAGTGGCACACATGGGAATAGTAGAGAGAAATGAGACCCCGGGAGACAAAGTTTTGTGTTTGTGTGAGAGAAAGAGATTCCACATGGAGAATCATAGTTAGAGACACATAGCAGGGAGCGAGATATACTTAGAGAGAGATAGAGTGATGAAGGTCGAGGGAGAGAGTACCGTCAGTGTGTTACGAAGATAAAAGATCATTGTCGACATACAGGTAGCACGAGAGATACCTGAGAGACGATGAACGCGTATAGGTCCAGAGAGATAGTCCTATATAAGCATGAGTGATAGCTATATGAGACGAATATCTGGATTAAAGGGGATTCAAATATTTAAACTGGAGATCACGACATCGATAATATCATAACGCAAATTGGTGTATCAAACATGCATATTCATTTGAATTTGGGCACACGTGTAATGTTATATAGTTTATCAATATTGGTGATCCATAGATTCTTCAATTACAAACAATGCATGGTTTATATGCAATTAATGTCTAAACGGGATTACACTATATGTTGCGTGTGTGAAACACATTATACATGTTTGAGAAGTAAAAAAACCCGCATGAAACACACATTAATTGGAGACAGTTAGCGAGGAATGCATACATTGGATTTCAACATAAAGTGGTTTCAAATATTTGAAAATCCAAATTGATGGATACAACCTTATGAATCTGAGATCATGCCATTTGTAAACCATATTTATGTATAAATGGTGTTGTGCTTTTGAAAGTATATATAAAAAATGATGTATATAGAATGTAATTCCAATTGAAAATGGATCCCGCCCGAAAAAAATAGAATACAAACGGGATTCGAATTGAGTTGGCACGGTAAACGTGCACTCTGCAAAATTTGAACGAAGCGGGGAAAGTCGCAGTAACCGCCCGAAACCAAAATCTGCGAGATGGAAATCACTACTGCCTATCCCTGCCACGCAAAGCCTATATGCTGGATTTCTATAGGTTTCGATAGGGGTAGGTTTGTAATTTCACCCAAACGTGACGTAACCGCCTCTCACCCGGATTCATACACGGTGGGCGCCAAAACACAGTGTGTCCTCGGCCGAAATCGACTCCCTCCCCGATTCATATTCATACACGGTGGGCGCCAAAAACAAACTCTCGTCGGCAAATATTCGGTGTATGCGAGATTACCGTCCTATCCCCAACCGACTAGTGTTGCTGTGATGTAGTAGAAATTTGAAACGGGGGCTAAGTTTGTAAATTTCCTCGCATTTGAGACAAGCGCGCCCTGAATACATGGTTCCCCCCTTCCTCTCTACCTCCCTTTTCCCCATTCGTACTCCGTGGGCGCCAAAACACCCTCTCCACCCCACCCTCCTCCGTCCGCCGCCGTCCGCCACCCCATCCACCGCCGTCCTCCTCCACCATGCCGGAGCTGATACCCCGACGCCGCCGTCCATTACAAGAGATCGACCTCTCTCATCCACGGCTTCGGACCGGGATCCTTGCATCCCGTCCTCTCGCTTCATCCCCGCCGTCGTCCACCTTGCCGGCGCCGCTCCTACGACCGTCTCGTCCACCGCGCCCCGCCGCCACCGTCTACCCTCCTAGATCTGCTTCCACGCCGCCGACAGCCATCGCTACCGCAGCACCGTCAAATTCTCAGCAGATGCGTACACGGCGCCGCACCAGAGGCGGTACTCTTTCGTATCTGCTCAACTTATTTATCGCAGCAAGAAAATAGATCGCCACTGCTTTACTCTGATTTCTTGTCTTGGTTGCGAAGTTGCCTTTGTCCGGTTTGCACCTTCAGATCCGCCATGGCACGCTCAACACCATACTCGCAATGCTTATGGTTTTCCCCTTTTATATTCCACACTAGTTAAATCACAGTAGACTAAATTTCAAAATTGGGTCAGTCGATTTTTCAGAGCTCGCCGGAGTTCGCCGGTGCGATCGAAGGGGCTCGGGTGGGGACGGTGGTTGTGGGGGCGGTGGTGGGGCCTCGTCGAACGAAGAAAACTCGACGCGGGTGGGGGCGGGGGTGGGGGTGGCGGAGGAACACAGGCGGTGGGGCCGGTGGTTCGGCCGGCGGCCCGTGCGGTGTTCTGTATGGGAAGCACAGTATGTTCCTTGTCAGGAAGGGGAGCAGGGACATCTGCAGTCAACAGCTGATAGAGCTGGCCTGTACGTGATCGATAGGCTTTCAATTACTAGCGGCAATACAACACCGTAATTTCCAGCCAGTTCCACTTTCCCGATTTATATATCCTGGTTATGGTGTACCCCTGTTATGTACACTATGATCTGCCTAGTTGTTGTGTGCTCTTGTTATCATGGTTTGGCAATAAACTCTCTATACAGTATATTATGAACCTATCATCTGCCAGCTATCCTTACTTCTGGAGCCTATTTTTTGTGTACTTGTGCCAGATTATATAAATGCACGCACCATATTACAGCACACATGAGCTCTCTCATCAGAATCCAGTGATAGCACACAAGTGTTTACAGGGGCGCCCCTATATTAGAATATCATCTGCATTACAAAGATAATCTCACAACTATTTATGTTTTCATGGTTCTCAGATATTATACGCAATTACAGTGAATATCAGAATCCGCGCATCAGAAGAATATTGTGGAACACTGCAATGACTTACAAAATTGGCAGCAAGGCATTGAGTGCCATTCTGGAAGCAATGAAACTCGTACGCTCCCCACCTGTTGATTCTTGTTCAGAATATCATCCTAATGACTATTCTAACCTCGAGGAGTCAAAGGCAGATGGCCTGTCCTGTTCACCCATCAAGGTGCCTGTTCTAATTTGGCAAGGTTTTATTGATTGCGCGTATCTTGCATATGTTGTCTTGCATTTCTTCTACTTTGTTGCACCGCCATCTGCTTAGTTTACTCATCATATATGTCGAGATGCCATGCCCATCCATTATCAATACATATTCCATCTGTCATCATACCATGTTTTTCCACTCAAATGTTGTTCTTGTGCATCAGACATCAAAAAGGAAGAGGGTGATTGCCGAACCTGAAGGAGCACCAGCAAAGTCCTTGAAAAACGTGGTGGTGCCGGAGAAATCAGACAGCACCCCACTTATATTGGCTGTACAACCAGTGACACAAAACGTAGGACCGACTCCAGCAGACTGTACCCATACTTCACTGGCCACACCACTAGCCCCACCACACAGGACCTGCACTCCAGCAAAAGGTATACCGATTTCATTTGCCATAGCACCAGCTGTACCACAGAAAAATCCCACTCCAGCAAAAAGTACAGCAAGTCCACCGGCCGAAGACCTATCCCAACTGCAGAGACGGCCAATTCCTGCAGATTGGAACCCCATTCCATTTATTCCCAGTTTAAAAGACAATGCTTTCAATGTTGTTAGGGACTACGTGCATATATTCCCATCATGGGAAGATTATTGTGAAGACAAACACCATTTTCACATCTTCCTGTCCAACTTACGTGTAAGTGCTATTATTCATGGTTATTATTTTCCTGTTTTCTGCTGATTGAACACATCAATGATTTACATTACATTGTTGTAACTAGGCGAGGGTCAATCTGGATAGTCATGACGAGCAAAGCTTGCTTGTGCTTTTCAAGGAAGCATTGCAGCAGTATCGGTGTTACCTGAGGAAATCACACTTTGATGGCAAGTCTATAAACGAATTTCCGGTGAAGTCTCCTGTGCTAAATTTAGAAGACATTGAATGGAAAAACCTTGTTATGCACTGGTCTCGTTCCCAGGATGAGGTACTGTCTATGAAATCACATGACAATTTGAACTTCTACTTTTCCGCATGTGCCTTACGGATCTTTTTTGCAGGAAATCTGCTCGAAGAAGAATTCCGGTTTGACAAGAACGACAGGATATCGCAAATATGCTGCCCGCTGCTTTGCTCTTGTTAGTACCTGTTGTCCTGTATCACTGTACTTGCATACATACCTGGTTCATTATGTGACAGCAGTATGCATGATAGCTTGCTTATCAATTGTTCGCTCCAAATTATCTGATCTGTATGAATGGTTACATTAGTGTAGAATATATCCAATGCCAATGTTTTTTTAGCTCTGCATTGTTCTTGTAAGTACATGCTGTCCTTTATCAGTGTACTTATAATGACAGGTAGTTGTTCATGTACCATCACTCTGCAGCTTATTTTCCTTTGCCCTCCATTTTCTACACATCAGATCTATATTTACTCTTACCATAAGGTTGGTACTGAAGAAGTTTAGCTGTGCATTGCTCTTGGCTGTACCTTTTGCCTGTATCGCTGCACTTACATTTATAGCTACTTGGTTATGTAGCATCACTCTTCATCTTATCTTAAATATTCTCCATTTTTTCGTATATTATCACATCTATATTTACTCTTAACAAAATGTAGAATAAAGGCAATGCTTTTGAAGAAGATTCTGTGGTAAACTTCTTGAATTGCCCCCCCCCATCAGCATGGACAAGGCCTTTATAGAGCCTGTCTTCACCAATAATGTAAGTTTGTCCATCTCAAGCCTTCAAACTTTGTTGTATATATTTGGTTAGGCATGACTGCAACAGCTGTTTATTTTTGGTGTTTGCATCAAATTGCTTGTTTAAAGTTTATTATATGTAGTTCATAAACAAAAGTTTGTCCTTTCTCAATTTAAGTTTTCAGTTGTACAACCAAGTTCCTTCTTCATACCATGTAAATTAAACTATACAGAGCAAGTGATCTTCTTTTGCACTGCATGTATGCTTCTGTTCTTCATCCGTAATCCAGTGGTGTGGTGAACCTACCCACTACAGCACAATGTCATATTCTGCAATGTCTTAACTATGAACAATGTCATATCATTCTACTATTATTTAAACCGTCTCTTTATTTGCCAATCTGAAATGGTATAAATTGACAGCACACTAACCATTGATACTTATGAGTTCTTGATCTGTAATCCAGTGGTGTCGTGAAGCTGCCAACTCCTTCACAATGTCATTTCCTGCCATGTCTTGACCTGAACAATACCATATTGTGTTAATGCAAATTTAAAGTGTGTCACTTTATTCGTCAGTAAGAAATGTGATGAATTGTCAGCACTGATACTTTTATGTGCAAAACCTGTCATCTGTCTGCTTGTTTATCTTTCAGAGTGAGGAAGATATAAGTGTTGAACAAGCGCAGTCTCATCATCTTGCTCAGCTGCTTGCGCTGCAGCTCCCCAGCAGGGCTAACCTTTCCTGAACTCTATTGAAGTGCTGTCGGTTTTGTATATTATTTTGTCGGCGTGTTTATTTGCACTGGTGGCGATCTTTGATGCCCAGTGTATGTAATCTGCTGTCTGCTTGTGCTTTATTATCATAGTGGCGAACTTTGATGCCCAGTGGATGTAATATGCCGTAATTTCTTTATTGTATAGTCTAGGTTTTTTCTTATTCACGATGCTGCAGTTATTTTACTGTATATATATCCTGTCTTCGCAGTAAACCGGCCAAACCGTAAAATTACGGTACATAATCGGGCCGTCATGCAATCACGATGTAGGTTGGGCCTGAAACGTGCCGAACAGCTCACGGGCCGGCAGCAGCCCGAAATGAACCCCGGCCCATGATTGTGCGAATCAAATCACGGGCTTTTAACTGGCCAAAAAATTGTCTCGGTCCTTGTTTGGCCCAATCAGATATCGGCTGCGAGCAGGCCGGATGCAAACCGGGCCGTAGTTAGGCCCAACTATATGACGGGCTTTTAACAGGCTGAAATTAATATAGGGCCGAAATGTTAAACGGGCCCTTAACAGGGCAAAACTAATATCAGGCCGAATTACTAAGTGGGCCTTTAGCAAGTGGGCCCAAAAGCATAGTGTCCAGTTGACGGGCCGAATCTGATATGGGCCATAATTGAGCCCAAAGCCTCTTAAAGGGCCGGACCTGATCTGGGCCGTAATTTGGCCCAGAACGTGGTAGGCCTTTAACGGGCCGGATCTCATATGGGCCACTATTAGGCCCGGAGCGTGGCAGGCCAATAATGGACCGGATCAAATATGGGCCGGCATTTGGCCCAAAACATGGCAGGCAGTTAATGGGCCGGCCTACTAGGGTCCTCAAAATCTTGTGGGCCTACAGCTGGGCCGGCCCATTAATGTCGGCGAAATCTCGTGGGCCTTTAGCTGGGCCGGCCCATTATGATCCGCAAGAATCTTGTGGGCCTTTACCTGGGCCGGCCCATTACGGCACACAAAAATCTTGTGGGCCTTTACCTGGGCCGGCCCATTATGGCCCGCAAAATCTTGTGGGCCTTTAGCTGGGCCAGCCCATTATGGTCCGCAAAATCTCGTGGGCCTTTAGCTGGGCCGGCCCATTATGGTCCGCAAAATCTTGTGGGCCTTTAGTTCGGCCGTCCCATTTAAACTTGTTGGGCCGTGCCACGTGTCGACGTATCATAGGCGCCTTCTGTCCAGTGAGTGGATGACATCTGTCCCGACGATGAGCCGACACGTGTTTCCTCTAGCCAATGATGATTTTACACATGGAAAATCCCCATTGGTTGGGGCTGTTAACGGGTTATCGGATCCAAAACCCGACCCGATAGCTTAACGGTGTTCCGTTACGGTGGATGCCACGTGTCGGTCACCCTTGACGAAAGCACTTCTGTGACGCGCGATTTATCGTCATGGAATTGGACCATTCCATGATGATAATTTTGGTAATGTCATGGAACACTTCTACGACAGCACACGTATGACTATCTTGATTCTGTCATAAATTTGTCATGGATGTATATGCATGACAAAAAAGCGACCTACTGTGACAAACACGTATCATCACGGAAGTGTATTTTTTTGTAGTGTGACCTGGTGCTCCGGCTCATCCAGGATCTGTCTGATGCACACAAACTATCCCCGCCTTGGGAAGGACCCTTTGTGGTCAGCAAGAACTTAAACAACGGGTCATATTACCTCATTAACGTTCGAGAGCATAAAGACTCACGTAAGTCCGAGGAGGAGACCCGCCGGCCGTGGAACATTGCTCAGCTTCGGCCATACTATACTTAAGCCACCGGCTCTCGTCATGTACATACTTTGACGTTGTATATATTATGATAAGTAATAAAGCAGGACCTCTGTCCTTTCCCCTTTCAATGATCATATATCTCTATTATTTTCATTATTTAAAATGACCAAAAGGGGGTTGATCGTATCCGAATCTAGCTTAACCCTTTTGGTCCAGCTGATGATCGTATTCGAATCTAGCTGTAAACCTCATGGTCACTTGGGGGCTTCCTGTTCAAACATAGGTCGTATTCGAACCAAAGAGAACATAGCTGTCGTAACCCTCTTGATCGGCTCAAAGCCAAACTCACTAGGGGGCTTCTTGATCGTATCCGAATCATAGCTTTGTTGGGGAACGTAGCAGAATTTTAAAATTTTCTACGCATCACCAAGATCAATCTATGGAGTCATCTAGCAACGAGGGAAAGGGGAGTGCATCTACATACCCTTGTCGATCGCGAGCAGAAGTGTTCAAGAGAACGGGGTTGATGGAGTCGTACTCGTCGTGATCCAAATCACCCGATGACCAAGTGCCGAACGGACGCACCTCCGCGTCAATACACGTCGGTTGGGAAGACGTCTCCTCCTTCTTGATCCAACAAGGTGAAGGAGAGGTTTATGGAGATCCAGCAGCACGACGGCGTGGTGGTGGAAGCAACGGTGATCTCGGCAGGGCTTCGCCAAGCTCCAACGAGAGTGAGAGAGGTGTTACGAGGGGAGAGGGAGGCGCCAAGGGCTTGGGTGCGGCTTCCCTCCCTCCCCCCACTATATATAGGACCCTAGGGGGCGCTGGCCCTAGGAGATCCAATCTCAAGGGGGGCGGCGGCCAAGGGGGGGACTTGCCCCCAAGTCAGGTGGGGCGCCCACCCCTAGGGTTTCCAACCCTAGGCCGCAGGGGAGGCCCATGGGGGCGCACCAGCCCACCAGGGGCTGGTTCCCCTCCCACTTTCAGCCCATGGGGCCCTCCGGGATAGGTGGCCCCACCCGGTGGACCCCGGGACCCTTTCGGTGGTCCGGTACAATACGGATTACCCCGAAACTTTCCCGATGGCCGAAACTGGACTTCCTATATATAAATCTTCACCTCCGGACCATTCTGGAACTCCTCGTTGACGTCCGGATCTCATCCGGGACTCGCGAACAACTTTCGGGTTACCGCATACTAATATCTCTACAACCCTAGCGTCATCGAACCTTAAGTGTGTAGACCCTACGGGTTTGGGAGACATGCAGACATGACCGAGACGACTCTCCGATCAATAACCAACAGCGGGATCTGGATACCCATGTTGGCTCCCACATGTTCCACGATGATCTCATCGGATGAACCACGATGTCAAGGATTCAATCAATCCCGTATTCAATTCCCTTTGTCAATCGATACATTACTTGCCCGAGATTCGATCGTCGGTATCCCAATACCTCGTTCAATCTCGTTACCGGCAAGTCACTTTTACTAGTACCGTAATGCATGATCCCGTGACCAAATACTTGGTCACATTGAGCTCATTGTGATGATGCATTACCGAGTTGGCCTAGAGATACCTCTCCGTCATACGGAGTGACAAATCCTAGTCTCAATCCATGTCAACCCAACAGATACTTTCGGGGATACTGTAGTATACCTTTATAGTCACCCAGTTACGTTGTGACGTTGGTAACCCAAAGCATCCTATGGCATCTGGGAGTTACACAATCTCAGGTCTAAGGAAATGATATTGACATTGGAAAAGCTCTAGCAAACGAACTACACAGCTTGTGCTATGCTTAGGATTGGGTCTTGTCCATCATATCATTCTCCTAATGGTGTGATCCCGTTATCAATGACATCCAATGTCCATAGTCAGGAAACCATGACTATCTGTTGATCAACGAGCTAGTTAACTAGAGGCTCACTAGGGACATGTTATGGTCTATGTATTCACACATGTATTATGATTTCCGGATAACACAATTATAACATGAATAATAGACAATTATCATGAACAAGGAAATATAATAATAATCATTTTATTATTGCCTCTAGGGCATATTTCCAACAGTCTCCCACTTGCACTAGAGTCAATAATCTAGTTACATTGTGATGAATCGAACACCCATAGAGTTCTGGTGTTGATCATGTTTTGCTCGCGGAAGAGGTTTAGTCAATGGATCTGCGACATTCAGATCCGTATGTACTTTGCAAATATCTATGTCTCCATCTTGAACATTTTCACGAATGGAGTTGAAGCGACGCTTGATGTGCCTAGTCTTCTTGTGAAACCTGGGCTCCTTGGCAAGGGCAATAGCTCCAGTGTTGTCACCGAAGAGAGTGATCGGCCTCGACGCATTGGGTATGACTCCTAGGTCGGTGATGAACTCCTTCATCCAGATTGCTTCATGCGCTGCCTCCGAGGCTGCAATGTACTCCGCTTCACATGTAGATCCCGCCACGACGCTTTGCTTGCAACTGCACCAGCTTACTGCCCCACCATTCAAAATATACACATATCCGGTTTGTGACTTAGAGTCATCCAGATCTGTGTCGAAGCTAGCGTCGACGTAACCCTTTATGATGAGCTCTTTGTCACCTCCATAAACGAGAAACATATCCTTAGTCCTTTTCAGGTATTTCAGGATGTTCTTGACCGCTGTCTAGTGATCCACTCCTGGAATTACTTTGGTACCTCCCTGCTAGACTTATAGCAAGGCACACATCAGGTCTGGTACACAGCATTGCATACATGATAGAGCATATGGCTAAAGCATAGGGAACGTCTTTCATTTACTCTCTATCTTCTACAGTGGTCGGGCATTGAGTCTTACTCAACTTCACACCTTGTAACACAGGCAAGAACCCTTTCTTTGCTTGATCCATTTTGAACTTCTTCAAAACTTTGTCAAGGTATGTGCTTTGTGAAAGTCCAATTAAGCGTCTTGATCTATCTTTATAGATCTTGATGCCTAATATATAAGTAGCTTCACCGAGGTCTTTCATTGAAAAACTCTTATTCAAGTATCCTTTTATGCTATCCAGAAATTCTATATCATTTCCAATCAACAATATGTCATCCACATATAATATTAAAATGCTACAGAGCTCCCACTCACTTTCTTGTAAATACAGGCTTCTCCAAAAGTTTGTATAAAACCAAATGCTTTGATTACACTATCAAAAGCGTTTATTCCAACTCCGAGAGGCTAGCACCAGTCCATAAATGGATCGCTGGAGCTTGCACACTTTATTAGCTCCCTTTGGATCGACAAAACCTTCTGGTTGCATCATATACAACTCTTCTTCCAGAGATCCATTCAGGAATGCAGTTTTGACATCCATTTGCCAAATTTCATAATCATAAAATCCGGCAATTGCTAACATGATTCGGACAGACTTAACCATCGCTACGGGTGAGAAGGTCTCATCGTAGTCAATCCCTTGAACTTGTCGAAAACCTTTTGCAACAAGTCATCTACAGTAACATTACCATCAGCGTCAGTCTTCTTCTTGAAGATCCATTTATTCTCAATTGCTTGCCGATCATCGGGCAAGTCAACCAAATCCACACTTTGTTCTCATACATGGATCCCATCTCAGATTTCATGGCCTCAAGCCATTTTGCGGAATCTGGGCTCACCATCGCTTCTTCATAGTTCGTAGGTTCATTATGGTCTAGTAACATAACTTCCAGAACAGGAATTACCGTACCAGTCTGGTGTGGATCTTAACTCTGGTTGACCTGCGAGGTTCAGTAACAACTTGATCTAAAGTTTCATGATCATCATCATTAAACTTCCTCACTAATTGGTGTAGGTGTCGCAGAAACCGGTTTCTATGATGAACTACTTTCCAATAAGGGAGCAGGTAACAGTTTCCTCATCAAGTTCTATATTTCCTCCACTCACTTCTTTCGAGAGAAACTCCTTCTCTAGAAAAACTCCGAATTTAGCAACAAAAGTCTTGCCTTCGGATCTGTGATAGAAGGATGTACCCAATAGTATCCTTTGGTATCCTATGAAGACACATTTTCCGATTTGGGTTTGAGCTTATCAGGTTGAAGCTTTTTCACATAAGCATCGCATCCCCAAACTTTTAGAAATGTCAGCTTAGGTTTCTTCCCAAACCATAATTCATACGGTGTCGTCTCAACGGATTTGGACGGTGCCCTATTTAAAGTGAATGTAGCTGTCTCTAGAGCGTATCCCCAAAATGATAGCGGTAAATCAGTGAGTGACATCATAGATCGCACCATATCCAATAGAGTGCGATTAGGACGTTCGGACACACCATTACGCTGAGGCGTTCCAGGTGGCGTGAGTTGTGAAACGATTCCACATTTCCTTAAATGCGTACCAAATTCGTGACTTAAATATTCTCCCCCACGATCTGATCGTAAGAATTTTATCTTTCGGTCACGTTGATTCTCTACCCCATTCTGAAATTCCTTGAACTTTTCAAAGGTCTCAGACTTGTGTTTCATCAAATAGACATACCCATATCTACTTAAGTCATCAGTGAGAGTGAGAACATAACGATAGCCACCGCGAGCCTCAACACTCATTGGACCACACACATCAATATGTATAATTTCCAATAAGTTGGTTGCTCGCTCCATTGTTCCGGAGAACGGAGTCTTGGTCATTTTACCCATGAGGCATGGTTCGCACGTGTCAAATGATTCGAAATCAAGTGACTCCAAAAGTCCATCTGTATGGAGCTTCTTCATGCGTTTGACACCGATGTGACCAAGGCGGCAGTGCCACAGATATGTGGGACTATCATTATCAATCTTACATATTTTGGTATTCACACTATGAATATGTGTAACATCACGTTCGAGATTCATTAAGAATAAACCATTGACCAGCGGGGCATGACCATAAAACATATCTCTCATATAAATAGAACAACCATTATTCTCGGATTTAAATGAGTAGCCATCTCGTATTAAACGAGATCCAGATACAATGCTCATGCTCAAAGCTGGCACTAAATAACAATTATTGAGGTTTAAAACTAACCCCATAGGTAAATGTAGAGGTAGCGTGCCGACGGCGATCACATCGACCTTGGAACCATTCCCGACGCGCATCGTCACCTCGTCCTTCGCCAGTCTCCGCTTATTCCGCAACTGCTGTTTTGAGTTACAAATATGAGCAACCGCACCGGTATCAAATACCATGGAGCTACTACGAGTACTGGTAAGGTACACATCAATTACATGTATATCACATATACCTTTAGTGTTGCCGGCCTTCTTGTCCGCTAAGTATTTGGGGCAGTTCCGCTTCCAGTGTCCCTTTCCCTTGCAATAAAAGCACATAGTCTCAGGTTTGGGTCCATTCTTTGGCTTCTTCCCGGCAACTGATTTACCGGGCGCGGTAACTCCCTTGCCGTCCTTCTTGAAGTTCTTCTTACCCTTGCCTTTCTTGAAACTAGTGGTTTTATTGACCATCAACACTTGATGTTCCTTTTTGATTTCCACCTCCGCTGATTTCAGCATGAAAATACTTCAGGAATAGTTTTCACCATCCCCTGCATATTGTAGTTCATCACAAAGCTCTTGTAGCTA
Organism: Triticum aestivum; assembly: GCF_018294505.1. Taxonomy (NCBI): domain Eukaryota; kingdom Viridiplantae; phylum Streptophyta; class Magnoliopsida; order Poales; family Poaceae; genus Triticum; species Triticum aestivum. The sequence goes on along the minus strand of NC_057809.1, from coordinate 119,335,643 downwards.
GGTGGGAGCGACTGAAGGATTCTGCCAATGACCGCCTCGTCCGGGAGGTTAATGTCCAGCCGGGACAAGCGGTTGTGCAACCCAGACATTTTGAGTATGTGCTCAATGACAGAACTATTTTCCTCCATCTTACAACTGTAGAACTTGTCGGAGACTTCATATCTCTCGACCCGGGCATGAGCTTGGAAAACCATTTTCAGCTCTTCGAACATCTCATATGCTCCCTGTTGCTCAAAACGCTTTTGGAGCCCCGGTTCTAAGCTGTAAAGCATGCCACACTGAATGAGGGAGTAATCATCAGCACGTGACGGCCAAGCATTCATAACGTCTTGGTTCTCTGGGATGGGTGCTTGACCTAGCGGTGCTTCTAGGACATATGCTTTCTTGGCAGCTATGAGGATTATCCTCATGTTCCGGACCCAGTCCGTATAGTTGCTGCCATCATCTTTCAACTTGGTTTTCTCTAGGAACGCGTTGAAGTTGAGGTTGACATGAGCATTGGCCATTTGCTATGACATTATTGCAAAAAGGTCTTTGACTATGTTCAAGATAATTAAGTTCATCTTATGAACTCCCACTCAGATAGACATCCCTCATGGTCATCTAAGTGATTACATGATCGAGTCAACTAGGCCGTGTCCGATCATCACGTGAGACGGACTAGTCATCATCGGTGAACATCTCATGTTGATCGTATCTACTATACGACTCATGCTCGACCTTTCGGTCTCCGTGTTCCGAGGCCATGTCTGACATGCTAGGCTCGTCAAGTAACCCTAAGTGTTTTCGCTGTGTAAAACTGTCTTTACACCCATTGTATGTGAACGTAGAATCCATCACACCGATCATCACGTGGTGCTTAGAAGCCACGAACTGTAGCAACGGTGCACAGTTAGGGGAGAACACTTCTTGAAATTTTGTAAGGGATCATCTTATTTACTACGTCGTCCTAAGTAAACAAGATGCATAAAACATAATAAACATCACAGGCAATCAAATAGTGACATGATATGGCCAATATCATTTGCTCCTTTTGATCTCCATCCTCGGGGTGCCATGATCATCATCGTCACCGGCTTGACACCATGATCTCCATCATCGTGTCTTCATGAAGTTGTCTCATCATCTATTACTTCTACTACTATGGCTAACGGTTTAGCAATAAAGTAAAGTAATTACATGACGTTTATGTTGACACGCAGGTCATAAATAAATTAAGACAACTCCTATGGCTCCTGCCGGTTGTCATACTCATCGACATGCAAGTCGTGGTTCCTATTACAAGAATATGATAAATCTCATACATCACATATATCATTCATCACATCCTTTTGGCCATATCTCATCACATGGCACATGCTGCAAAAACAAGTTAGACGTCCTCTAATTGTTGCTGCAAGTTTTTTACGTGGCTGCTATAGGTTTCTAGCAAGAACGTTTCTTACCTACGCCAAAACCACAACGTGATATTCCAATTTCTATTTACCCTTCATAAGGACCCTTTTCATCGAATCCGATCCGACTAAAGTGGGAGAGACAGACACCCGCTAGCCACCTTATGCAACTAGTGCATGTCAGTCGGTGGAACCAGTCTCACGTAAGCGTATGTGTAAGGTCGGTCCGGGCTGCTTCATCCCACGATGCCGCCGAATCAAGATAAGACTTGTAACAGCAAGTAAATTAACAAAATCAATGCCTATGACATCTTGTGTTCTACTCGTGCATAGAAACTACGCATAGACCTGGCTCATGATGCCATTGTTGGGGAACGTAGCAGAATTTTAAAATTTTCTACGCATCACCAAGATCAATCTATGGAGTCATCTAGTAACGAGGGAAAGGGGAGTGCATCTACATACCCTTGTAGATCGCGAGCGGAAGCGTTCAAGAGAACGGGGTTGATGGAGTCGTACTCGTCGTGATCCAAAGCACCGATGACCAAGTGCCGAACGGACGGCACCTCCGCGTTCAACACACGTACGGTTGGGAAGACGTCTCCTCCTTCTTGATCCAGCAAGGGGAAGGAGAGGTTGATGGAGATCTAGCAGCACGACGGCGTGGTGGTGGAAGCAGCGGTGATCTCGGCAGGGCTTCGCCAAGCTCCAACGAGAGTGAGAGAGGTGTTACGAGGGGAGAGGGAGGCGCCAAGGGCTTGGGTGCGGCTGCCCTCCCTCCCCCCAGGACCCCTAGGGGGGGCGCCGGCCCTAGGAGATCCAATCTCCAAGGGGGGCGGCGGCCAAGGGGGGGACTTGCCCCCAAGTCAGGTGGGGCGCCCCCACCCCTAGGGTTTCCAACCCTAGGCGAAGGGGGAGGCCCATGCGGGTGCACCAGCCCACCAGGGGCTGGTTCCCCTCCCACTTCAGCCTATGGGGCCCTCCGGGATAGGTGGCCCCACCCGGTGGACCCCCAGGACCCTTCCGGTGGTCCCGGTACAATACCGATTACCCCCGAAACTTTCCCGATGGTCGAAACTGGACTTCCTATATATAAATCTTCACCTCTGGACCATTCCGGAACTCCTCGTGATGTCAGGGATCTCATCCGGGACTCCGAACAACTTTCGGGTTACCGCATACTAATATCTCTACAACCCTAGCGTCACCGAACCTTAAGTGTGTAGACCCTACGGGTTCGGGAGACATGCAGACATGACCGAGATGACTCTCCGGTCAATAACCAACAGCGGGATCTGGATACCCATGTTGGCTCCCACATGTTCCACGATGATCTCATCGGATGAACCACGATGTCAAGGATTCAATCAATCCCGTATTCAATTCCCTTTGTCAATCGGTACGTTACTTGCCCGAGATTCGATCGTCGGTATCCCAATACCTCGTTCAATCTCGTTACCGGCAAGTCACTTTAGTCATACCATAATGCATGATCCCGTGACCAAATACTTGGTCACATTGAGCTCATTGTGATGATGCATTACCAAGTGGGCCCAGAGATACCTCTCCATCATACAGAGTGACAAATCCCAGTCTCGATCTGTGTCAACCCAACAGATACTTTTGGGGATACCTGTAGTATACCTATATAGTCACCCAGTTACATTGTGATGTTTGGTACACCCAAAGCACTCCTATGGCATCCGGGAGTTACACGATCTCATGGTCTAAGGAAATGATACTGGACATTGGAAAAGCTCTAGCAAACGAACTACACGATCTTGTGCTATGCTTAGGATTGGGTCTTGTCCATCATATAATTCTCCTAATGATGTGATCCCATTATCAATGACATCCAATGTCCATAGTCAGGAAACCATGACTATCTGTTGATCAACGAGCTAGTTAACTAGAGGCTCACTACGGACATGTTATGGTCTATGTATTCACACATGTATTATGATTTCCGGATAACACAATTATATCATGAATAATAGAAAATTAACATGAATAAGGAAATATAATAATAATCATTTTATTATTGCCTCTAGGGCATATTTCCAACAAGCTTAACCCCATTTGGGTCCGACTTGGATCGTATTCGAATCAGGGTCGTTAAAAACCTTGCTACCTCTCGAGCTAGCGTTGGTTTTCCCTGAAGAGGAGGGGGTGATGCAGCACAGTAGCGTAAGTATTTCCCTCAGTTTTTGAGAACCAAGGTATCAATCCAGTAGGAGGTCACGCGCAAGTCCCTCGTACCTGCACAAAACGGTAGCAACTCGCAACCAACGCTCAGGGGTTGTCAATCCCTTCACGGTCACTTACGAGAGTGAGATCTGATAGAGATAATATTTTTGGTATTTTTGGTATAAAGATGCAAAGTAAAAAGTAAAAGCAAAACAAGTAAAATAAAGTAATGGAGATTGATATGATGAGAATAGACCCGGGGGCCATAGGTTTCACTAGTGGCTTCTCTCAAGAGCATAGATATTCTACGGTGGGTGAACAAATTACTGTTGAGCAATTGATAGAATTGAGCATAGTTATGAGGTTATCTAGGTATGATCATGTATATAGGCATCACGTCCGTGACAAGTACACCGACTCCTGCTTGCATCTACTACTATTACTCCACTCATCGACCGCTATCCAGCATGCATCTAGAGTATTAAGTTAAAAACAGAGTAACACCTTAAGCAAGATGACATGATGTAGAGAAATAAATTCATGCAATATGATAAATACCCCATCTTGTTATCCTCGATGGCAACAATACAATACGTGCCTTGCAACTCTTTCTGTCACTGAGTAAGAACACCGCAAGATTGAACCCAAAGCTAAGCACTTCTCCCATTGCAAGAACTACCAATCTAGTTGGCCAAACCAAACAGATAATTCGAAGAGACTTGCAAAGATAACTCAATCATACATAAAAGAATTCAGAGAAGATTCAAATATTATTCATAGATAAGTTGGATCATAAACCCACAATTCATCGGTCTCAACAAACACACCGCAAAAAGAAGATTACATCGAATAGATCTCCACGAGAGAGGGGGAGAACATTGTATTGAGATCCAAAAAGAGAGAAGAAGCCATCTAGCTACTAGCTATGGACCCGAAGGTCTGAAGTAAACTACTCACACTTCATCGGAAGGGCTATGGTGTTGATGTAGAAGCCCTCTGTGATGGATGCCCTCTCCGGCGGAGCTCCGGAACAGGCCCCAAGATGGGATCTCATGGATACAGGAAGTTGCGGCGGTGGAATTAGGTTTTTGGCTCCCTCTCTGGTCTAATGGGGGTACATATGTATATATAGGAGGAAGGAGCATGTTGGTGGAGCTCCGAGGGGCCCACGAGGCAGGGGGCGCGCCCAGGGGGGTGCCCTCCACCCTCGTGACCTCCCCGGAAACTTCTTGGAGTAGGGTCCAAGTCTCCTGGATCACGTTCGGTGAGAAGATCACGTTCCCGAAGGTTTCATTCCGTTTGGACTCCGTTTGATATTCTGTTTCCTCGAAATACTGAAATAGGCAAAAAAACAGCAATTCTGGGCTGGGCCTCCGGTTAATAGGTTAGTCCCAAAAATAATATAAAAGTGGAAAATAAAGCCCAATATAGTCCAAAACAGTAGATAAAGTAGCATGGAGCAATCAAAAATTATAGATACGTTGGAGACATATCAGGCATCCCCAAGCTTAATTCCTACTCGTCCTCGAGTAGGTAAATGACAAAAAGAGAATTTTTGATGCGGAGTGATACTTTGGCATAATTTCTATGTAAATCTTCTTAATGATGGTATGAATATTCAGATCCGAAAGGTTCAAGACAAAAGTTCATATTGACATAAAAATGATAATACTTCAAGCATACTAATCAAACAATTATGTCATCTCAAAATAACATGGACAAAGGAAGTTCATCCCTACAAAATCATATAGTTAGGCTATGCTTCATTTTCGTCACACAAAGATGTTCCCAACTTCTATACCCCCGATGACAAGCCAAGCAATTGTTTCATACTCAAATAATCTCAACCTTTTTCAACCTTCACGCAATACATGAGCGCGAGCCATGGACATAGCACTATGGGTGGTATAGAATATGATGATGGGGATTGTGGGGAGAAGACAAAAAAAGGAGAAAGTCTCACATCAACGAAGCTAATCAATGAGCTATGGAGATGCCCATCAATTGATGTTAATGCAAGGAGTAGGGATTTCCATGCAACGGATGCACTAGAGCTAAGAATGCTCAACAAAAGAAAACTAGTGGGTGTGCATCCAACTTGCTTGCTCATGAAGACCTAGGGCATTTTGAGGAAGCCCATCGTTGGAATATACAAGCCAAGTTCTATAATGAAAAATTCCACTAGTATGAACAAGACAACTTATGAGACTCACTATATGAAATCATGGTGCTACTTTGAAGCATAATATATGAGACTCACTACATGAAGAACAAGGTGCTACTTTGAAGCACAAGTGTGGAAAAAGAGATAGTAGCATTGCCCTTTTTATTTTCTCTTTTTTTGGGCCTTTCTTTTTTTTCCTTTCTTTTTGGCCTTTCTCCTTTTTTTGATTGGGCAATGCTCTAATAATGATGATCATCACACTTCTATTGATTACAACATAATGATTACAACTTGATACTAGAACAAGATATGACTCTATATGAATGCCTCCGGCGGTGTACCGGGATGGTGCAATGAATCAAGAGTGACATGTATGAAAAATAATGCATGGTGGATTTGCCACAAATACGATGTCAACTACAAGATCATGCAATGGCAATATGACAAAAGTAAAGCATGTCATGATGATGATGATGATGATGGAAGTTGCATGGCAATATATCTCGGAATGGCTATGGAAATGCCATGATAGGTAGGTATGGTGGCTGTTTTGAGGAAGATATAGGGAGGTTTATGTGTGAAAGAGCGTATCATATCATGGGGTTTGGATGCACTGGCGAAGTTTGCACCAACTCTCAATGTGAGAAAGGGCAATACACGGTACCGAAGAGGCTAGCAAATGGCGGAAAGGTAAAAGTGCGTATAATCCATGGACTCAACATTAGTCAAAAGAACTCATATACTTATTGCAAAAATTTAGAAGTCATCAAAAATCAAGTACTACGCGCATGCTCCTAGGGGGATAGATTGGTAGGAAAATACCATCGCTCGTCCCCGACCACCACTCATAAGGATGCACAAGCCAGGTACACTTCATGTTTCAAATTTGTTACACAACTTTAACCATACGTGCATGCTATGGGACTTGCTAACTTCAACACAAGTATTTCTCAAATTCACAACTACTCAAATAGCACGACTATGATATTATCACCTCCATATCTCAAAACAATTATCAAGCATCAAACTTATCTTAGTATTCCAACCCACTAAAAAGAAAGTTTCACATATCTTGAATACCAAGTATATTAACATTAAGCAAATTACCATGCTATTAACGACTCTCAAAATAATCTAAGTGAAGCATGAGAGATCAAGTTTCTTTAAAACAAACCACCACCGTGCTCTAAAAGATCTAAGTGAAGCACTAGAGCAAAAATTATCACGCTCAAAAAGATATAAGTGAAGCACATAGAGTAAACTATCAAGCTCAAAAGATATAAGTGAAGCACATAGAGTATTCTAACAAATTTCAATTCATACATGGCTCTCTCAAAAGGTGTGTACAGCAAGGATGATTGTGGTAGACTAACAAGAAAAGACACAAATAATACAAGACGCTCCAAGCAAAACACATATCATGTGGTGAATAAAAATATAGCTCCAAGTAAATTACCGATGGAAGTGGACGAAAGAGGGGATGCCTTCCGGGGCATCCCCAAGCTTTGACTTTTTGGTGTCCTTGGATTATCTTGGGGGTGCCATGGGCAACCCCAAGCTTAGGCTCTTGCCACTCCTTGTTCCATAATCCATCAAAAGAATTCACCCAAAACTTGAAAACTTCACAACACAAAACTCAATAGAAATCTCGTGAGCTCCATTAGAGAAAGAAAACAAAAGACTACTTTAAGGTACTGTAGTGAACTTGTTCTTTATTTGTATTGGTGTTAAACCTACTGTATTCCAACTTCTCTATGGTTTATAAACTATTTTACTAGCCATAGATTCATCAAAATAAGCAAACAACACACGCAAAACAGAATCTGTCAAAAACAGAACAGTCTGTAGTTATCTGTTACTAACGCAAACTTCTGGAACCCAGAAAATTCTACAAAAATTAGACGACCTGAGAAATTTGTTTATTGATCATCAGAAATTGGAATCACTATTTTATCACGTTCTGGTGATTTTTGACAATTCAGGCACTGAGCGCAAAGATTCTGGAAATTACAGCAAGATCAAATAACTATCTTCCAAGAAGATCTAATAGGTTTAACTTGACACAAACACTAATTAAAAGATAAAACCACATCTAAACAGAATCTAGATGGATTATTTATTCCTAAACAGAACAAAAAACAAAAAACACAAAATAAAATTGGGTTGCCTCCCAACAAGCGCTATCGTTTAACGCCCCTAGCTAGGCATAAAAGCAAGGATAGATCTAGGTATTGCCATCTTTAGTAGGCAATCCATAAGTGGCTCTCATGATAGATTCATATGGTAATTTTATTTTCTTTCTAGGAAAGTGTTCCATGCTCTTCTTTAAGGGAAATTGGAATTTAATATTCCCTTCCTTCATATCAATAATTGCACCAATCGTTCTAAGGAAAGGTCTACCAAGAATAATAGGACATGAAGGATTGCAATCTATATCAAGAACGATAAAATCTACAGGCACATAATTCCTATTTGCAACAATAAGAACATCATTAATTCTTCCCATATGCTTTTTAATAGTGGAATCCACAAGATTCAAGTTTAGAGAGCAATCATCAAAGTCATGGAAATCTAGCAAATCACACAAAGCTTTGGGGATAGTAGAGACACTAGCACCCAAATCACACAAAGCATAAAACTCGTAATTTTTAATTTTAATCTTAATTGTAGGTTCCCACTCATCATGGAGTTTTCTAGGGATAGAAACTTTCAACTCAAGCTTTTCTTCATAAGATTGCATTAAGGCGTCAACAATGTGTTCGGTAAAGGCCTTATTTCGACTATAAGAATGAGGAGAATTTAACACGGATTGCAACAAGGAAATACAATCAATTAAAGAGAAATTTTCATAGTTAAATTCCTTGAGATCCAAAATAGTGGGTTTAGCAATATCTAGATTTTTATTTCTTTCAATCCCTTTTTTATCAATTTCATCATCAGGATCTAAAAACTCAGAATTCTTAGAACGCCTTCTAGGTAAGGGAAGATCATAATCAGATTCATCAAGATTCACATTGCAAAACAACGATTTAATAGGGGACACATCAATAACTTTCAGATCTTCATCTTGATTTTCATAGGATTTAGAAGAACACGCTTTAATAAAGGCATCTTTGTAAGCACGCTTCCTAGCGGTTCTTTCTTTGCACTCATCAATGGAAATTCTCATGGCTTTGAGAGACTCATTGATATCATGCTTAGGAGGAATAGATCTAAGCTTTAAAGAATCAACCTCAAGAGAAATTCTATCAACGTTCCTAGCCAAATCATCAACTTTAAGCAATTTCTCTTCAAGCAAAGCATTGAAATTCTTTTGCGAATTCATAAACTCTTTAACACTACTCTCAAATTCAGAGGGCATCTTATTAAAATTTCCATAAGAGTTGTTATAGGAATTTCCATAATTATTAGAAGGATTACTAGGATAAGGCCTAGAATTAAAATTCCCTCTATACGCGCTGTTACCAAAACTATTCCTACCAACAAAATTCACATCCATAGATTCATTATTATTCTCAAGCAAAGTAGATAAAGGCATATTATTGGGATCAGAAGAAACACTCTTAACAAATAAATTCCTAAGTTCATCCATCTTTTCACTCAAAACATTGATTTCTTCTATAGCATGCACTTTTTTATTAGTAGATCTTTCAGTATGCCATTGAGAATAATTGACCATAATATTATCCAGGAGTTTAGTAGCATCTCCTAAAGTGATTTCCATAAAAGTGCCTCCCGCAGCCGAATCTAAAAGATTTCTAGAAGCAAAATTCAATCCAGCATAAAATTTTTGTATAATCATCCATAAGTTCAAACCATGAGTAGGACAATTACGTAGCATTAATTTCATTCTCTCCCAAGCTTGTGCAACATGTTCATGATCAAGTTGCTTAAAATTCATAATATCGTTCCTAAAAGAGATAATCTTAGCGGGAGGAAAATACTTAGAGATAAAAGCATCTTTGCACTTGTTCCAAGAATCAATACTATTTTTAGGCAAAGATGAAAACCACGCTTTAGCACAATCTCTAAGCGAAAAAGGAAATAGCTTCAATTTAACGACATCATTATCGACATCCTTTTTCTTTTGCATATCACATAAATCAACAAAGCCATTTAGATGAGTAGCGGCATCTTCACTAGGAAGGCCGGCGAATTGATCTTTCATAACAAGATTCAACAAAGCAGTATTGATTTCACAAGATTCAGTATTGGCAAGAGGAGCAATCGGAGGGCTAAGGAAATCATTGTTATTGGTATTGGTGAAGTCACACAATTTGGTAGCATCTTGGGCCATCACGACAAGCAAGCAAACTAACACACGAGCAAACAAAAGGCAAAGGGAAAGAGAGGGCGAATAAAATGGCAAGGGTGAAGTGGGGGAGAGGAAGACGAGAGGCAAATGGCAAATAATGTAATGCGAGAGATAGAGATTGTGATGGGTACTTGGTATGTTGACTTTTGCGTAGGCCTCCCCGGCAACGGCGCCAGAAATGGCTCGTTGACAGGAGAGTAAATCTTGACTTGACTTGGCGTAGGCCTCCCCGGCAACGGCGCCAAAAATGGCTCGTTGACGGGAGAGTAAATCTTGACTTGACTTGGCGTAGGCCTCCCCGGCAACGGCGCCATAAATCCTTCTTGCTACGTCTCGAGCTAGCGTTGGTTTTCCCCGAAGAGGAGGGGGTGATGCAGCACAGTAGCGTAAGTATTTCCCTCAGTTTTTGAGAACCAAGGTATCAATCCATTAGGAGGTCACGCGCAAGTCCCTCGTACCTGCACAAAACTGTAGCAACTCGCAACCAATGCTTAGGGGTTGTCAATCCCTTCACGGTCACTTACGAGAGTGAGATCTGATAGAGATAATATTTTTGGTATTTTTGGTATAAAGATGCAAAGTAAAAAGTAAAAGCAAAACAAGTAAAATAAAGTAATGGAGATTGATATGATGAGAATAGACCCGAGGGCCATAGGTTTCACTAGTGGCTTCTCTCAAGAGCATAAATATTCTACGGTGGGTGAACAAATTACTGTTGAGAAATTGATAGAATTGAGCATAGTTATGAGGTTATCTAGGTATGATCATGTATATAGGCATCACGTCCGTGACAAGTAGACCGACTCCTGCCTGCATCTACTACTATTACTCCACTCATCGACCGCTATCCAGCATGCATCTAGAGTATTAAGTTAAAAACAGAGTAACGCCTTAAGCAAGATGACATGATGTAGAGGAATAAATTCATGCAATATGATAAATACCCCATCTTGTTATCCTCGATGGCAACAATACAATACGTGCCTTGCAACTCTTTCTGTCACTGAGTAAGGACACCGCAAGATTGAACCCAAAGCTAAGCACTTCTCCCATTGCAAGAACTACCAATCTAGTTGGACAAACCAAACGGATAATTCGAAGAGACTTGCAAAGATAACTCAATCATACATAAAAGAATTCAGAGAAGATTCAAAAATTATTCATAGATAAGTTGGATCATAAACCCACAATTCATCGGTCTCAACAAACACACCGCAAAAAGAAGATTACATCGAATAGATCTCCACGAGAGAGGGGGAGAACATTGTATTGAGATCCAAAAAGAGAGAAGAAGCCATCTAGCTACTAGCTATGGACCCGAAGGTCTGAAGTAAACTACTCACACTTCATCGGAAAGGCTATGGTGTTGATGTAGAAGCCCTCCGTGATGGATGCCCTCTCCGGCGGAGCTCCGAAACAGGCCCCAAGATGGGATCTCGTGGATACAGGAAGTTGCTATGGTGGAATTAGGTTTTTGGCTCCCTCTCTGGTCTAATGGGGGTACGTAGGTATATATAGGAGGAAGGAGCACATCGGTGGAGCTCCGAGGGGCCCACGAGGCAGGGGGCGCGCCCAGGGGGGCGCCCTCCACCCTCGTGACCTCCCCGGAAACTTCTTGGAGTAGGGTCCAAGTCTCCTGGATCACGTTCGGTGAGAAGATGACGTTCCCAAAGGTTTCATTCCGTTTGGACTCCGTTTGATATTCTGTTTCCTCGAAATACTGAAATAGGCAAAAAAAACAACAATTCTGGGCTGGGCCTCCAATTAATAGGTTAGTCCCAGAAATAATATAAAAGTAGAAAATAAAGCCCAATATAGTCCAAAACAGTAGATAAAGTAGCATGGAGCAATCAAAAATTATAGATACGTTGGAGACGCATCAAACCTCTCAAGGTCATTTGGGGGCTTCCTATTCAAACATAGGCCGTATTCGAACCAAAGAGAACATAGCTGTCGGTACCCTCTTGATCGGCGCAACGCCAGAGCCACTGGGGGATATATGATCATATTCGAATCTTATCTTAACCCCTTTGGTCCGGTTTACTGATCATATTCGAATCAGAAGCCTCCAGTTTTTATTTAAATGTTTTGATTTACATTGTCTGAAGCCTAGTGTTTTTGTTTTGCTGTTTTTTATCATCTCAAATCTAATTGTTAGTATGGTTTCAAATTAAACCGGCTCGGTTATTTGACAATGAGTTGCCAAGGCATAACATTCATCAAGACATATGGAAGTATTGACTTCTACAAAAGATTGGGTTATGAACCTCATCATCCGGGTCATGTAAACTGGCAGTCCAGATTCAAAGAACACATGTATGACAGTGTCATTCAGGAACATGTTTCTTTGTGTTTTTTCATTAATCAAAGGTTTTTAGCCTTGTTTATCTTACATCTGGTTCTGTCTTTTCCACTAGGATAATTTCATAAGTCATATACCGGGTGTTTTGACCCGTCTAGTGCTAAACCGCCGGCCAGCTTTTTCATTTTTTATAGGAACAGAGTTAAAACATTGCAGATGTAATCACGGATGTGCTGCATATATATATTGACATCATTGGCAAAGAGTCATATGCAACATTTTATGCACGATGGCATAGGCAAAACATGCATTTTTCAAACTAATCTATTACAAGGCTTTGAGAGCCCAAAAGATGGTTATGACTCTCCCCTAGCCGGTTCACCGCCCTCTACTAGTTGGAAGCTAGGATTGGACCAGTCAAAGCCGTTCAGAGCAATGAACTCCGCTTCATCGTCAATCAGGCCGACTGGGTCGACTTCCGGGGCAAAAGTGTGTTGGCGAACCAGCGGGATAAGATTTGTCACCTTGTAAGAGGGAGTCGCCATCTTCTTATTCTCCATATCAAAACCCGGTTGATATTTGTCGATGTTGGTAACCTCTCCAAGAATGGTAGCTTGAGAACGAACTCCCCTCACGCAGGCGATAAAGTCATCTTGCTCAAATGGAGTCCCGTCTTCCTTCACGGTAGGGTACCCCTTAGCCACGTCCACCGAGTCCAAATCCGGCACCCAGGCTTTGCAGTGGCTCAGGGCAGTCAGGGCTCTGGCACAGGATCGTTTGACCTCTTGAAACCTGGCGGGTAAAATCAATAACTTCTTCAAAACATCACTTAGGCGGTTGAGTCCTTGGTTGGCAGGAGAGATAGCAACAAGTGCCCGTTGAGCCCTCGTATAAAGTTGTTCCACCAAGGTATAAACCGCCTTCAGCTTTGTTACACTGTCCTGGCTCAGGTTGTTACTCCGCGGACCTGTAAGTATTTTAACAAAGGTTAATCAGGCGGTTTACATTCTTGGTAAAAATAGAGTATAAAGGACTTATGCAAATAACTCACCGAAGATGGCGGAGACCATTTGAGACACCTGGGTTTTAAACCAATGAGCTCTGTAGTAGCCTCCACAAGAGCCACCTCAGCTGTCTCAGCGCGTTGTATCAACAACGTCTTTTCTTCGGCCCAAGATTTCTTTTTTGCAGCTATGCTGGGCTTCAATTTCTCAGATTTAGAGAGGCTCAATTGGAGTTTAGAGTCAGTGGTCTTTATCTCTGTCTTGTGCTCCGCCAGTCGGGTCTTGGCATCCGTCAATTGAGAACCCAATTCAGATAGGGCGTTCTACAAAACATTCACAGGTGCGTCAAGACTTAAACTAAAAGTTATAAGAGTTCAAGTCTCAAGTACTTTGCACCATAATACCACTTGACACTTGGGGGCTAATGTCTGTCAAAGCAATTTTTTATGACTTTTATATGTTTTAAGTCCCAAGGGTTTTACAAAGTAACAACGCTTGGCACTTGTGGGCTAATGCATGATAATCAGAAAGTTTTTCAAGATTGAGCCGGATCACAATACTTATTGGGACTAGTAAAAGACAGTTATGCAATTAAGTACCGGTTCATTTATGAAAAATTGAGCCGGCCCTTGGGGACTACAGGTGAAGTTTACGCTACTCTATTGGACTTTCAAAAAACCTAGAGGCAAAGTATCAACTTATATCATAAAGTCTACAAATCATTTAAGTTCATCATCTAAAGACTTGGGGGCTGGCAGAGTATAAGTAAATCGGAGAACATACCTCATATTTTAGCTGTAATTGTTTGACCATCTCAATTTCTGAGTCACGGCTGGAGTGCACATGACTGAGATAGCTGGACAGTACATCATTGCCATTGAGGTGAGCGTAATGGGAGATATCAAACCACACTCTCTGCTTCTCTAAAGCCTCTTGCTTAGCAGTATGCCGGGCTAATATAGTGGGGGTCCCCGGTTCAACAAACCGGCTACCGGTAATCAAAACGTCAGTATCAGAAGTTGTTGGCGGGTTAGCTGAGCTAAATGGTTCAGTAATGGTCGGATTAAGGGTGGCCTCATCAGCTGACAACTCAGGAGGGTCCAATTGCGTATGAACAGCCAGGCCTTCTGGTGCTTCAGTTTGAGAGGGAGTTGGCATGGCCGGCTCAGGTGCAGGAATTTTTGGGTCTACTGTCGGCTTAATCACCTTGGCCTTCTTGGATTTGGCTTGACCACTAAGAAAGATTTTATGAGTTAGTTAGTGTAATGATGCAGTTTTAAAGATACAGAGGAAAGATGATTTTTCCTTACCCAGGGGCAGTCTTGAAAGCCGGAAATTGAGTTTGCGACGAGTCGCCAGAAGAGCGAGAAACCTCCTGCAAAGGTAAAATAAAGTTAGTAATGCAAGGGAATAGACCCATTAATGGAAGCAAAATACAAAGATTAAAGAAACCTCATTCTGGCATTTTTGAGGAGTTTGTTGTAAATCGGAAGGCGGTTCATCGTCGTCATTAGTCCGGGCCTGACAGCGGCTCTCATGTTGCTGCTTTTTCAAAAGAAAATGAGGGTCCAGATAAGCCAAAGGGTGCGAAAACCTTACTTTTCGGGTTACCAGTTGAAGTTCCTGTCTTGGCAAAGGGGCTGAGTCGGAGGAAATAGTTACCTCTTCTTCCATGGCCTGGCTGGCCCCCGTGTCATCCTGGCAATAGTCAGTGTCAATAAGATAGTTGAAAAATTGGCCAAGGGAGTCAAGGGCTACCTTCGACTCAGAAGCATCATCCAGCTGGAACATGTCAGATGCAGTCTTCTTCTTCTTGGGCTTCCGGGTCATTCTCCTGGCGGCTATGGCATCGGCTCTAGCCTTCTTGGCAGCTTCATGATCATACTTGGTCTTCCAGAAGTCAGATTTGGCATGTAAACAAATAAACAGGTTAAAAGGTCATGCAGGTATTTAAACTACTGAGGAAAACACAAAAAGAGGAAGAGGTCAGAGGTTTTCACCTCTGGTGTTGGGTTAAGTTTGCAGAAGGGGTTTAACCCAACCTTACTGCAATCCTCGTATTTGTCGTTTACAAGGATGGTTGACATTGCAACAACGTCTTCTTCAGTCAATTGAATAGAGCTGTAACACAGAGAGTCATTTGGGCCTCCGCCATACTCATACATTAATTTGGATCGGCGGCTTAGAGGGATGACCCGCCATGCGACCCAGCAATGGGTCAGGTCAACTCCAGTTAAGCCGTTCCCCAATAAAGCTTGAATCCTTCTAATAGATGGAATAAGATCCTTGCGTTCACCAGCCGTAAGCTTATCAGGGAGCACAAACTTAGAATCCAGACACTCCGCGCGGTAACCCGGTAGTGGTTTTTCATTGGCTGGTGACGTATCTTGGCAGTAGAACCAGGTCTGATTCCAATCTTTGGGATGCTCGGTAAGACTATTAAGGGAAAGACGGCGCCCTGTCGGCACTGAATTGAGATTCCACCAAGTTCCAAACTAAGACCGTTGGTGCATTCGTTCTGGCGGTTCAGATAAAAGTATTCTCTGAAAAGTTCCACGGTCGGTTCTTCTTGAAGATATACCTCACAAAGAACTTGAAAATTGCAGATATTGGAGATAGAGTTGGGTCCAATGTCTTGTGGGCGAAGCTTGAAAAAATGCAGAACATCTCGGAAGAACTTTGAGTCGGGTGGTGAGAAACCCCGGTTCATGTGATTAGTGAAAATGATAACTTCACCGTCTTTGGGCTGAGGCCGTTCTTCGTCCGGGTCAGGAGCATGATAAGACATAGCGTTTTTCTCTGGCAAAAATCCTATGGTGACAAATTCCTTCAAGGTATCCTCAGTAACTGTGAAAGGGACCCAGTTGCAGACTGTTGGCGCTTTGGATGGCATGATGAAAGGACAGACTGAAAAGAAAGTGATGTGCTGGTTCAATTCAATGATGAAATTAGAAGTTAAATGATGATGGTACAAATAAGTAATGGTGTCTTCAAATAAAGGGCTAATGGCATATAAAGGAAAAGTGAGCCGGCGTGATAAGCCGCCATGACTAAAGATATTCGAAGGATGCCAGAAACAGAATTGGCTAAGTGTTGACACAAACAAGTTTACCAAGCTGTCACTATTATTTTGGATCAAATGGCCGTTCCGAAAAGAAAATATTCTAGACCTAAAAATCTAGTACAAATAAGTTCGTCAGTTATAATGAGGCCTCTGTGCAGGAAAAAGGGATCTACTAGTATCAAAGATGGACGCAAAACAACTACCGCACGAGTTATGTGTTCCTTTTTGGATCAGAAGAGGTTGCGGAGGAGGAACTACGAAGAAATTGTAATGAACTATGAAGAACACACAGAAACCTAGAAACCCATGCGGATCTGAGGAGCAGGAAGGTGAACACTTACAACCACGGATATTCTGCGGAGGGTCGCTGCTGTTTTCTGGATCGATTCAGGTTGATGCAGCGACCGAGGTCGAGGAAGATGAGGTGCTCTACGGTGGCAGTGGAGCTCGAGCGGCAGTAGGGTTGCGAGAGGAAGAAGATGAAGAAAGGGAAGAGTGAGGAAAGACTTGGTCGTGCCTATTTATAAGGGATAAGCGAACATGAGGCGCAAAAATCGAGGAAGACCCAAATAATGATTATCCAGCTAAATGGACGCCTCGATTCTTGGAAGACATTTAAGGATAAAGATTTGTTGGAGATGACGTCATATTAGGCTTTCATATTTTTGGAAGATGACATCATGGCGGGTTACAAAGCTTTCACAGACAAAGGAAGATGGATTTCATCTAAATGTTGAAGGTTGACAAGAACAAGGTTCGAATCAACCTGGGGCCTAATGTTGGGAATATAACTTTCAGGTATGACCCGCCCAGGAGGGGCCGGGTCAACCCTAATGGCGGGTTGTTAAGAGAAGCCCAGTAATATTCAAGGTGATAGTTTATTAAGAATTGTAGAAGGCCTAAGCCCAGAGGCGGCTTAAGGCCCAATATTGTAAACCGCCATATGTAACGAAAGACTTGTAAAGAAAGGCAAATACAAGAAGTCACCGAGCCGGACACGTTTTATGAGTCGGTCGGGACTCTGTAGGCCGCCAGTGTTGGGGAACGTAGTAATTTCAAAATTTTCCTACGCACACGCAAGATCATGGTGATGCATAGCAATGAGAGGGGAGAGTGTTGTCCATGTACCCTCATAGACCGAAAGCAGAAGCGTTAGCACAACGTGGTTGATGTACTCGTATGTCTTCACGATCCGACCGATCCAAGTACCAAACGCACGGCACCTCCGAGTTCAGCACACGTTCTGCTCGATGACATCCTGCGAACTCCGATCCAGCAGAGCTTTACGGGAGAGTTCCGTCAGCACAACGGCGTGGTGATGGTGATGATGTTGCTACCGATGCAGGGCTTCGCCTAAGCACCGCTATGATATGACCGAGGTTGAATATGGCGGAGGGGGGCACCACACACGGCTGGGAGAGATCAACTGATCAACTTGTGTGTCTAGAGGTGTCCCCTGCCCCTGTATATAAAGGAGCAAGGGGGGAGGCCGGCCGGCCCTCTATGGGCGCACCAGGAGGAGGAGTCCTCCTCCTAGTAGAAGTAGGACTCCCCTTTCCTACTCCTACTAGGAGGAGGAAAGGAAGGAGGAGAAGGAGGAGGGAGAAGGAGGAAAAGGAGGAAATGGGGGCCGGCCCCCTAGTCCAATTTGGTTTGGGCTAGGGGGTCGCGCGCCCTGCCTCCTCTCTTCCACCACTTGGCCCATGAGGCCCATTACTTCTTCCTCGTATTCCCGTAACTCCTCGGTACCCCCGAAAATACCCGAATCACTCAGAACTTTTCCGATGTCCGAATATAGTCGTCCAATATATCGATCTTTACTTCTCAACCATTTCGAGACTCCTCGTCGTAGCCCCGATCTCATCTGGGACCCCAAACTACCTTCGGTACATCAAATCACATAAACTCATAATACAATCATCACCGAAGCTTTAAGCGTGCGGACCCTACGGGTTCGAGAACCATGTAGACATGACCGAGACATGTCTCCGGTCAATAACCAATAGCGGAACCTGGATGCTCATATTGGATCCCACATATTCTACGAAGATCTTTATCGGTCAGACCGCATAACAACATACGTTGTTCCCTTTATCATCGGTATGTTACTTGCCTGAGATTCGATTGTCGGTATCTCAATACCTAGTTCAATCTCGTTACCGGCAAGTCTCTTTACTCATTCCATAATACATCATCCCGCAACTAACTCATTAGTTGCAATGCTTGCAAGGCTTAAGTGATGTGCATTACCGAGAGGGCCCAGAGATACCTCTCCGACAATCGGAGTGACAAATCCTAATCTCGAAATACGCCAACCCAACAAGTACCTTCGGAGACACCTGTAGAGCACCTTTATAATCACCCAGTTACGTTGTGTCGTTTGGTAGCACACAAAGTGTTCCTCTGGTAAACGGGAGTTGCATAATCTCATAGTCATAGGAACATGTATAAGTCATGAAGAAAGCAATAGCAAAAAACTAAACGATCAAGTGCTATGCTAACAGAATGGGTCAAGTCAATCACATCATTCTCCTAATGATGTGATCCCGTTAATCAAATGACAACTCATGTCTATGGTTAGGAAACATAACCATCTTTGATCAACGATCTAGTCAAGTAGAGGCATACTAGTGACACTCTATTTGTCTATGTATTCACACATGTATTATGTTTCCGGTTAATACAATTCTAGCATGAATAATAAACATTTATCATGATATAAGGAAATAAATAATAACTTTATTATTGCCTCTAGGGCATATTTCTTTCAGTCTCCCACTTGCACTAGAGTCAATAATTGTAACATCCCAAATTTTCAATTTGGAATGTTATACATTGGATCATCATGCATATCATATTTTTTTGGTTGATCCTAGAAATTCTACGCAACTCAATGACCCATGGAGAGAGTTGGGGATTTCGTTATTTTCATATTTGAGTTCTCTCAAATTTTGAGAATAGGATCATTTGATTTTATTTATTTTATCATCAATTATTTCTACTACAAAAAATATGAGAGAGGGAAAAAATGACTTTCCAAAAATAAATAAATATTGAGGATTTAATAAAAAAATCAAATAAGATTTTATTTCGGAGTTTTTCGGTGTTTTATTTGAATTTAGGAAAAATGAGCGTTTTTCAAAATTGCATTTAGGGCCCAAATAAATGTTCACCTTGTGCGGCTTGATTTTAGAAGCCCGTGAAAATTTATTTCGGAATTTTTGCAGTCCGTTTAGTATTTCTTTTCATTTTTCTTCCGAGCGGAATAATTAAAAAAACGAACCGACTTCGGACCATACCCGAGCGGGACACCGCCCGGGGGCAGCCTTTAAATAGCACCGCCCCGAGCCGCCCCAGCCCATCAGCCCCGCCTCAATCCGCGTGCGCCGCCAGAGCCGCCGTCGCCGCCGCCGCCGATCCCGCCACCCGAGGTTCGTTGCGCCTCGTTTTCCGTGCCAAAAAAAGAGAAAAAATAAAAAAATCGGTGTTCGTCGTTTTTCTTTTTCTCGGATTAAATCCGCGATTTTTCTGATCGCGAATCCTAATCCGATTTTCGTTTTAGTTTAACTTTTCGCTCGTTTATCGGAATCAGGCGATTCAAGCGCCTAGAGTTTCGTCTCGAAACCTCTATCCATTTAACCAACTTAAATAAGATTTTGCTACTGTAAAATTTTCCCTAGATCCAGATTACTAGAACGAAGTTGTTTTCTTTCGCCGTTCGTCTTTCGTTGCTTCGTTCGATTTGATTCTTTTTGCCAACCGGAGTTCTTAAGTTGAACCTTCTAGTTAGATCTCTTATTTGAGTTTTACCTGTGCATTAGATGAGTACTTATTGTATGCTTGTTCGTTTGTCTGCGATAGAATACCCAGAGTGCGCCGCCTGTTACTTCGAATCGTTAGGTTTCACGGATCATCAACAAGGCAAGTAACACTTTGATCATACCTTTTCTACTACCCAGTTTTATTGCATTAGATCAAATCCTCACACATTGCATGATTAGGATCTAATTAAATTGTGGGATGGGAAGTAGATGAGGTAGTACATATTACCTGTTTATTATCAAACCTTTGGGAGTTACTTCTACATTTGCTTATTATGCCATGCTATGCTAGTAGACGTGGATTGGGTGAGTGATATCCATGACAGATGTGAGATTGTTAATTAATGGTTTATCTAAGGTGGCAACTTAAACACACATCTGGGTGGATTGAGGCACCTGGGTATTCCAGGACTTGCCTGTTTTCTTTTGGACCGCCACCCAGGCTCAAAGGGATCATGAGATTATTCATACTAGAAACTTCCGTGTGCAGCCACAAGCTATTATGGGCTCTAGCATAGTTGACTGTAGGATTAGCGTTTTGGAGTTAAGGGAAAAGTAGCGCCACGATTTGTAGGACCATATCGAGTTTTGGAGTGTATGGGAGAAGTGGCCTACAAGTTGGAATTGCCTGAAGGATTGTCAGGAGTACATGATGTGTTCCACGTTTCTCAGTTAAAGAAATGTCACGCGGAGATGGCTGACATACCGTTGAGAGACACAATGCCTTTGGAAACTACTCAGTTGGATAACGATTTGACCTACGAGGAGAAACCAGTCAAGATTCTCGAGTTTGCCAGCCGAGTTACTCGCAACAAGGTTATCAAGTTTTGCAAGGTTCACTGGAGCCACCACACGGAGGATGAAGCCATCTGGGAGCGAGAGGAAGATTTTCTCAAGGACCACCCTCACCTATTTTCTAGCCAACCCGAATCTCGAGGGCGGGATTCATCTTAAGGGGGGTAGGTTTGTAACATCCCAAATTTTCAATTTGGAATGTTATACATTAGATTATCATGCATATCATATTTTTTTGGTTAATCCTCTAAATTCTACGCAACTCAATGACCCACGGAGAGAGTTGGGGATTTTGTTATTTTCATATTTGAGTTCTCTCAAATTTTGAGAATACGATCATTTAATTTTATTTATTTTATCATCAATTGTTTCTACTACAAAAAATATGAGAGAGGGAATAAAATGACTTTCCCAAAATAAAGAAATATTGAGGATTTAATAAAAAATCAAATAAGATTTTATTTCGGAGTTTTTCGGTGTTTCATTTGAATTTAGGAAAAATGAGCGTTTTTCAAAATTGCATTTAGGGCCCAAATAAATGTTCACCTTGTGCGGCTTGATTTTAGAAGCCCGTGAAAATTTATTTCAGAATTTTTGGAGTCTGTTTAGTATTTCCTTTTATTTTTCTTCCGAGCGGAATAATTTAAAAAAACGAACCGACTTCGGGCCGTACCCGAGCGGGACACCGCCGGGGGCAGCCTTTAAATAGCGCCGCCCCAGCCCATCAGCCCCGCCTCGATCCGCGCGCGCCGCCGGAGCCTCCGCCGCCGCCGACGATCCCGCCGCCCGAGGTTCGTTGCACCTCGTTTTCCGTGCCGAAAAAAAATTCGGCGTTCGTCGTTTTTCTTTTTCTCAGATTAAATCCATGATTTTTGTGATCGCGATTCCTGATCCGATTTTCGTTTTAGTTTAACTTTTCGCTCATTTATCGGAATCAGGCGATTCAAGCGCCTAGAGTTTCGTCTCGAAACCCTCTATCCGTTTAACCAACTTAAACAAGATTTTACTACTGTAAAATTTCCCCTAGATCCAGATTACTAGAATGAAGTTGTATTCTTTCGCCGTTCATCTTTCGTTGCTTCGTTCGATTTGATTCTTTTTGCCAACCGGAGTTCTTAAGTTGAACCTTCTGGTTAGATCTCTTATTTGATTTTTACCTGTGCATTAGATGAGTACTTATTGTATGCTTGTTTGTTTGTCTGCGATAGAATACCCGGAGTGCGCCGCCTGTTACTTCGAATCGTTAGGTTTCGCGGATCATCAGCAAGGCAAGTAACACTTTGATCATACCTTTTCTACTACCCAGTTTTATTGCATTAGATCAAATCCTCACACATTGCATGATTAGGATCTAATTAAATTGTGGGATGGGAAGTAGATGAGGTAGTACCTATTACCTGTTTATTATCAAGCCTTTGGGAGTTACTTCTACGTTTGCTTATTATGCCATGCTATGCTAGTAGACGTGGATTAGGTGAGTGATATCCATGACAGATGTGATATTGTTAATTAATGGTTTATCTAAGGTGGCAACTTAAACACACATCTGGGTGGATTGAGGCACCTGGGTATTCCAGGACTTGCCTGTTTTCTTTTGGACCACCACCCAGGCTCAAAGGGATCATGAGATTATTCATACTAGAAACTTCTGTGTGCAGCCACAAGCTATTATGGGCTCTAGCATAGTTGACTAAGTTGTGCGAACTCTTATAGTGGTAGAATAGCAGATGTAGGGGATGTAGGTGGTACGGTCTACCCGATCGTAAGGTGCTAGCGCTTCTGAAAGACTATGTCTCGGTCATCCGTCTTCTCAAACACCATGTAGTGCGAGAAACCAAACGGAGGCGATCGAGTCTTGTGGGGAAAAGTGCGCAAACCTCTACAGAGTGTAATAAACTAATCATGGTTAGCCGTGTCCCCGGTTATGGACATCTTGAGTATCTAGTACTTGGATTTTCATGTGAATCTCAACATGTTACTCTAAATTAATTTTGCTGGGCTATGTTTAATGATGATGCTTAATTGGGATTGAGAATGCTGTCAACCACTCTCAATGATTAACAACCACCATGATAGTAATTAGATTTTATTTCTTTGAAGTAGGGAAAAATTGGCTTTATGCAAAACTGTAACCATAGAGCTTTCCACCAGCCAAATATGCATATAGTATAGCTGTTTCATTCCATTACTCTCTATGTGTTACCTTGCCACCATATTCCATGTGCTGACCAGTTTCGGGCTGCAACGTTAATGTTGCAGACTTTTCAGACGACGATTAAGGAGTTTTTAGGTCATGGTCCTATACTCAGTGATGCCGTTGGAGTTGATGGACTCACTTATCTTCCAAGCCTTCCGCTGTTATCGTTATTAGATGGCCTTAAGCCATACTTATTGTAATAAGTTCTCTTTTGAGACACTCGATGTAATAAGTGTGTGATTGCTACTCTGTTATAAATCTTCCGAGTACTGTGTGGTGTCAGCATTACTGATCCAGGGATGACACCGGAGCACAGAGATCAGACTGTTTGAGGTCTGGTCGCTACAGAGATGGTATCAGAGCACACGCTGACTGTAGGACACGACCACTAAGCTAAAGACCTAGATCACTATTCACTCTCTTCTCTTCTGACCTCTCATCCTTTCTACTCTTTAGGATGGCGGATGCAAGGAACAAGTTCACACAACCGGATGAAGATACACCCTTTGGACGACACTTGAAGGAAGTCACTAGATACCTGAACATAGGAGTACCAAGCTTCACGGGAACCTACAACGCCACTTTACCTGAAGAAGAGCGCTGGATGATTCAAGTTCAAGTTCCAGGAAGGACGTTCATGCCAGTCGCTGAGCCCATAGAGTTTTCTTTTGATGCACCAACTTGGAGTCTAGGAAAGAGCATGGCAGCTCACATCGCCATGGGACGCATTGGAGAAGTCTACCGCAAGGATCTCAAGGATACTATGTACCAGATTTGTGGGCGCCGAGATGAGCAATGGGAGATGATCAGCACCAGGAAGGATAGATCAATTGCAGTTTTTATCCAGGAATTAAACCAGCACATTCGACGACAGGAGAACCAGATGTGCGCCGACATGATAGATCTGAAGAAGGCTAAGACTAGAATCAAGGAACTGGAGGAAGAACTCAAGGCTACACGTGAAGATTATGAAGAGGAAATTGAAGTATTGGTGGAGAAGAATGACGACCTGATCAAGAAGATTGGAATATTTATGGGAGACCCTACACCAGTAGATGAAGACGAAGAACCCCAGGAGATTAGCCCGGAAGACTACATCATCATCGACGGCACCGACTCGGAACCAGATAGTAGCGATGATGACTATGTTGATGAAGCTGGAGCAGATATTATGGAGTCAACGACCGTAGAATATTTCTAGTAGACCACCTCATTAGTAGTAGTAGTCCACCATGTAAATATAGTAGTCCGAACACTTTTGCGATAGTTAGATCGATTGTATGCCCTTGTTTGATTGATTGAAGTGAATTGTTTGCTTTTGCCTCATGTGCATATGGGTAGTGTTTTCTCTTTAGACCCCCTCTATTCTTATATCTCATATTTTCTAAACCCTCAGATGCCTCCGAGACGTGACTCCAGATTTTCCTTTCCACCGGAGCTCACCCAGTTGATCCAGCAACAGAACACATTGATGCAGTTGCTAGTCCAGAATCAGAATCAAGGGGATTTGTGGATAAGTATAACCTATCAACCCAAGCCCTTAGGTCACCCATGTTAGTAACCTCACCCGGAGCAGAGTATGTGGCTAGTCTATGGTGTGATCGGTTACCATTAAGGATTGGTAACTATGTTTTTCCCTCAGACCTAATAGTATCGGAATCCCAAGGATTGGATGTGATATTAGGCATGGATTGGTTATCAAAGTATGAAGGGAATATTGAATGTGCTAGTAAGACAATTTTGCTTACCACCCCAGAAGGGAGAAGGATCAAGTATGTATCCCGACATGTGCCAAAGAGGACTCAAGTAAATTGCCTAACAGGAGTTATGCAGGAGAAAGTACCAGTGGTAAGAGATTTCCCTGATGTATTTCCAAAGGAGTTGCCAGGCATGCCACCGGATAGAGATATTGAGTTTTTGATTGAGCTATTGCCAGGAACATGGCCAATATCAAAGAGACCATATAGGATGCCAGCAAAGGATTTGGTGGAAATTAAGAAGCAGATTAAGGAGTTACTGGATAAAGGATATATTCGCCCAAGTTCTTCACCTTGGGGATCGCCAGTACTTCTAGTGGAGAAGAAGGATGGATCTCTAAGGATGGTTGTTCATTATTGAGGATTGAATGAAGTAATGATCAAGAACAAGTACCCACTACGTATTCAATGATCTGTTTGATCGATTGCAAGGAGCTAAGGTATTTTCCAAGATCAATCTGCGATCAGGATAGCACCAGTTGAAGATTCGGGAACAGGATATTCCGAAGACAGCTTTTACCACCAGGTATGGGCTATATGAGTATACCGTTATGTCATTTGGTCTGACTAACGCACCTGCCTATTTTATGAACATGATGGACAAAGTATTTATGGAGTTTTTGGATAAGTTTGTCGTAGTGTTCATTGATGATATCCTGGTTTATTCGAAGAATGAAGAGGAACATAAGGAGCATTTGCGTTTGGTACTTGGAAAGCTCAGAGAACATCAATTATATGCCAAGTTCAGCAAATGTGAGTTTTGGTTGAAGGAATTAGGATTCCTCGGACATGTTATATCTGGAGAAGGTATAGCAGTAGATCCCGCTGAAGTTGAAACTGTGACCAAGTGGGAAGCCCCAACAACAGTTGGAGAGATCCAGAGTTTTCTTGGATTCGCAGGATACTACCGGAGATTCATTGAGAATTTCTCAAAGATTGTGAAGCCTATGACTGAGTTGTTGAAGAAGGATACCAAGTTCATATGGACAGAGGAATGTGAGACTAGTTTCCAGGAGTTGAAGAAACGCTTGGTTACCTCACCAGTGTTGATTTTGCCAGACCAGACCAAAGATTATGAGGTGTATTGTGACGCTTCACGTCGAGGACTTGGAGCAGTGCTTATGCAGGAAGGGAGAGTTGTTTCATATGCCTCAAGACAACTGAAACCTCATGAGTTGAATTATGCCACGCATGATTTGGAGTTAGCAGCCATAGTGCATGCATTGAAAACATGGAGACATTTTCTCATTGGAAACCATTGTGAGGTGTACACGGACCA
The DNA here is from genome assembly GCF_018294505.1 of Triticum aestivum. NCBI lineage: Eukaryota > Viridiplantae > Streptophyta > Magnoliopsida > Poales > Poaceae > Triticum > Triticum aestivum. Next base: position 119,309,364 of record NC_057809.1, on the reverse strand, counting down.
TAAGAGTTTGAAGTACATTTTCACCCAGAAGGAGTTAAATCTCAGACAAAGGAGATGGTTGGAGCTTATCAAGGATTATGATATGAGATTGCATTATCACCCCGGAAAGGCTAATGTAGTAGCTGACGCATTAAGTCGCAAGAGCCATGTCAATACATTAATGACGGGAGGAATACCAAGGGAGTTAGCCGAAGATCTTCGTGAACTATGTTTGGAAATAGTTTCCAGAGGTTATGTATCAGCAATGGAGATTCAGTCAACCTTGATGGATAAAATCAAGGAAGCTCAGAAAGCTCACAAAGAGATTGCCGCTATAAAGGAGAAACTGAGCAAAGGAAAAGCTAAAGGATTTCGTGAGGATGAGCATGACACCCTATGGTTTGAAGACTGCGTTTACGTGCCCAATGACCCAGAGATCAGGAAGTTGATATTGCAAGAGGCACATGATTCACCATATTCGGTTCACCCAGGAAATACCAAGATGTATTTGGATTTGAAGGATATTTTCTGGTGGACCGGAATGAAGAAGGATATTGCGGAGTATGTAGCAGTTTGTGATGTATGTCAGAGAGTAAAGGCAGAGCATCAGAAGCCAGCAGGATTGTTACAACCATTGCCAATACCTGAATGGAAGTCGGATAAGCTAGGCATGGATTTTATCACGGGATTGCCCAGGACTCGTTCAGGCTATGACTCGATTTGGGTTGTAGTTGATCGATTGACGAAAGTAGCTCATTTCATCCCAGTAAAGACCACTTACACCAGTGCTAAGTTGGCAAAGATATACATGACCAGGATCGTATGTCTGCATGGAGTTCCAGGAGTACCGTATCAGATAGAGGAACCCAATTTACCTCAAAGTTCTGGAAGCGGTTGCATGAAACTTTGGGTACCAGGCTAGAATTCAGTACAGCTTTTCATCCACAGACAGATGGACAGACCGAGAGAGTCAATCAGATTTTGGAGGATATGATGAGAGCTTGTGCGCTAGATTATGGATCTAGTTGGGACGATAATTTGCCATCTGCAGAGTTCTCTTACAACAACAGTTATCAAACCAGTTTAAAGATGGCCCCTTTCGAAGCTTTGTACGGAAGGAGGTGCAGGACACCGTTATCATGGGAAGAAGTTGGAGACCGCCAGTTGTTTGGACTTGACTTGATTAAAGAGTCTGAACATAAGGTGAAATTGATTCGCGATAGGCTCAGGATAGCCCAGTCCAGACAGAAAAGTTATGCAGATTCTAAACGCAAGGAGACAGTTTACGAAGTCAGAGACAGAGCTTATCTTCGAGTATCTCCACTTCGGGGAACAAAGCGTTTTGGAGTTAAGGGAAAATTAGCACCACGATTTGTAGGACCATATCGAGTTTTGGAGCGTATGGGAGAAGTGGCCTACAAGTTGGAATTGCCCGAAGGATTGTCAGGAGTACATGATGTGTTCCATGTTTCTCAGTTAAAGAAATGTCACGCAGAGATGGCTGACATACCGTTGAGAGACACAATGCCTTTGGAAACTATTCAGTTGGATAACGATTTAACCTACGAGGAGAAACCAGTCAAGATTCTCGAGTTTGCCAGCCGAGTTACTCACAGCAAGGTTATCAAGTTTTGCAAGGTTCAGTGGAGTCACCACACGGAGGATGAAGCCATCTAGGAGCGAGAGGAAGATTTGCTCAAGGACCACCCTCACCTATTTTCTAGCCAACCCGAATCTCGAGGGCGAGATTCATCTTAAGGGGGGTAGGTTTGTAACATCCCAAATTTTCAATTTGGAATGTTATACATTAGATCATCATGCATATCATATTTTTTTGGTTGATCCTAGAAATTCTACGCAACTCAATGACCCACGGAGAGAGTTGGGGATTTCGTTATTTTCATATTTGTGTTATCTCAAATTTTGAGAATAGGATCATTTGATTTTATTTATGTTATCATCAATTATTTCTACTATAAAAAATATGAGAGAGGGAATAAAATGACTTTCCCAAAATAAAGAAATATTGAGGATTTAATAAAAAAATCAAATAAGATTTTATTTCGGAGTTTTTCGGTGTTTTATTTGAATTTAGGAAAAATGTGCGTTTTTCAAAATTGCATTTAGGGCCCAAATAAATGTTCACCTTGTCTGGCTTGATTTTAGAAGCCCGTGAAAATTTATTTCGGAATTTTTGGAGTCCGTTCAGTATTTCTTTTTATTTTTCTTCCGAGCGGAATAATTAAAAAAAACGAACCGACTTCGAGCCGTACCCGAGCGGGACACCGCTCGGAGGCAGCCTTTAAATAGCGCCGCCCCAGCCCATCAGCCCCGCCTCGATCCGTGCGCGCCGCCGAAGCCGCCGCCGCCGCCGATCCCGCCGCCCGAGGTTTGTTGCACCTCGTTTTCCGTGCCGAAAAAAAATTCTTTCACCGTTCGTCTTTCGTTGTTTCGGTCGATTTGATTCTTTTTGCCAACCGGAGTTCTTAAGTTGAACCTTCTGGTTAGATCTCTTATTTGAGTTTTACCTGTGCATTAGATGAGTACTTATTGTATGCTTGTTTGTTTGTCTGCGATAGAATACCCGGAGTGCACCGCCTGTTACTTCGAATCGTTAGGTTTCGCGGATCATCAGCAAGGCAAGTAACACTTTGATCATACCTTTTCTACTACCCAGTTTTATTGCATTAGATCAAATCCTCACACATTGCATGATTAGGATCTAATTAAATTGTGGGATGGGAAGTAGATGAGGTAGTACCTATTACCTGTTTATTATCAAACCTTTGGGAGTTACTTCTACGCTAGCTTATTATGCCATGCTATGCTAGTAGACGTGGATTGGGTGAGTGATATCCATGACAGATGTGAGATTGTTAATTAATGGTTTATCTAAGGTGGCAACTTAAACAAACATCTGGGTGGATTGAGGCACCTGGGTATTCCAGGACTTGCCTGTTTTCTTTTGGACCGCCACCCAGGCTCAAAGGGATCATGAGATTATTCATACTATAAACTTCCGTGTGCAGCCACAAGCTATTATGGGCTCTAGCATAGTTGACTAAGTTGTGCGAACTCTTATAGTGGTAGACTAGCAGATGTAGGGGATGTAGGTGGTACGGTCTACCCGATCGTAAGGTGCTAGCGCTTCTGAAAGACTATGTCTCGGTCATCCGTCTTCTCAAACACCATGTAGTGCGAGAAACCAAACGGAGGCGATCGAGTCTTGTGGGGAAAAGTGCGCAAACCACTGCAGAGTGTAATAAACTAATCATGGTTAGCCGTGTCCCCGGTTATGGACATCTTGAGTATCTAGTACTTGGATTTTCATGTGAATCTCAACATGTTACTCTAAATTAATTTTGCTGGGTTATCTTTAATGATGATGCTTAATTGGGATTGAGAATGCTGTCAACCATTCTCAATGTTTAACAAACACCATGATAGTAATTAAATTTTATTCCTTTGAAGTAAGGAAAAATTGGCTTTACGCAAAACTGTAACCATAGAGCTTTCCACCCGCCAAATATGCATATAGTATAGCTGTTTCATTCATTACTCTCTATGTGTTACCTTGCCAGCGTATTTCATGTGCTGACCCATTTTGGGCTGCAACGTTAATGTTGCAGACTTTTCAGACGACGATTAAGGAGTTTTTAGGTCGTGTTCCTATACTTAGTGATGCCGTTGGAGTTGATGGACTCACTTATCTTCCAATCCTTCCGCTGTTATCGTTATTAGATGGCCTTAAGCCATACTTATTGTAATAAGTTCTCTTTTGAGACACTCGATGTAATAAGTGTGTGATTGCTACTCTATTATAAATCCTCCGAGTACTGTGTGGTGTCAGCATTACTGATCCAGGGATGACACCGGAGCACAGAGATTAGACTGTTTGAGGTCTGGTCGCTACAATAATCTAGTTCACATCGTCATGTGATTTAATACCAATAGTTCACATCACCATGTGATTAACACCCATAGTTCACATCGACATGTGACCAACACCCAAAGGGTTTACTAGAGTCAATAATCTAGTTCACATCGCTATGTGATTAACACCCAAAGAGTACTGAGGTGTGATCATGTTTTGCCTATGAGAGAAGTTTAGTCAACGGGTCTGCCACATTCAGATCCGTAAGTATTTTGCAAATTTCTATGTCAACAATGCTCTGCACAGAGCTACTCTAGCTAATTGCTCCCACTTTCAATATGTATCTAGATTGAGATTTAGAGTCATCTGGATCAGTGTCAAAATTAGCATCGACGTAACCCTTTACGACGAACCTTTTGTCACTTCCATAATCGAGAAACATATCCTTATTCCACTAAGGATAATTTTGACCAATGTCCAGTGATCTACTCCTATATCACTATTGTACTCCTTTGCCAAACTCAGGGCAGGATATACAATAGGTATGGTACACATCATGGCATACTTTATAGAACCTATGGCTGAGGCATAGGGAATGACTTTCATTCTCTCTCTATCTTCTGCCGTGGTCGGGTTTTGAGTCTTACTCAACTTCACACCTTGTAACACAGGCAAGAACTCCTTCTTTGACTGTTCCATTTTGAACTACTTCAAAATCTTGTCAAGGTATGTACTCATTGAAAAACTTATCAAGCGTCTTGATCTATCTCTATAGATCTTGATTGTCAATATGTAAGCAGCTTCACCGAGGTCTTTCTTTGAAAAAACTCCTTTCAAACATTCCTTTATGCTTTGCAGAATAATTCTACATCATCTCCGATCAACAATATGTCATACATATACTTATCAGAAATGTTGTAGTGCTCCCACTCACTTTCTTGTAAATACAGACTTCACCGCAAGTCTGTATAAAACTATATGCTTTGATCAACTTATCAAAGCGTATATTCCAACTCCGAGATGCTTGCACCAGTCCATAGATGGATCGCTGGAGCTTGCATATTTTGTTAGTACCTTTAGGATCGACAAAACCTTCTGGTTGCATCATATACAACTCTTCTTTAATAAATCCTATTAAGGAATGCAGTTTTGTTTATCCATTTGCCAGATTTCATAAAATGCGGCAATTGCTAACATGATTCAGACAGACTTAAGCATCGATACGAGTGAGAAATTCTCATCGTGGTCAACACCTTGAACTTGTCGAAAACCATTTTGCGACAATTCTAGCTTTGTAGATAGTAACACTACTATCAACGTCCGTCTTCCTCTTGAAGATCCATTTAATCTCAATGGCTCGCCGATCTTTGGGCAAGTCAATCAAAGTCCATACTTTGTTCTTATACATGGATCTCATCTCAGATTTCATGGCCTCAAGCCATTTCGCGGAATCTGGGCTCATCATCGCTTCCTCATAGTCCGTAGGTTCGTCATGGTCAAGTAACATGACCTCCAGAACAGGATTACCGTACCACTCTGGTGCGGATCTCACTTTGGTTTACCTACGAGGTTCGGTAGTAACTTGATCTGAAGTTACATGATCATCATCATTAGCTTCCTCACTAATTGGTGTAGTAGTCACAGGAACAGATTTCTGTGATGAACTACTTTCCAATAAGGGAGCAGGTACAGTTACCTCATCAAGTTCTACTTTCCTCCCACTCACTTCTTTCGAGAGAAACTCCTTCTCTAGAAAGGATCCATTCTCAGCAATGAATATCTTGCCTTCGGATCTGTGATAGAAGGTGTACCCAACATTTTCTTTTGGGTATCCTATGAAGACGCACTTCTCCGATTTGGGTTTGAGCTTATCAGGTTGAAACTTTTTCACATAAGCATTGCAACCTCAAACTTTAAGAAACGACAGCTTAGGTTTCTTGCCAAACCATAGTTCATACGGTGTCGTCTCAACGGATTTAGATGGTGCCCTATTTAACGTGAATGTAGCTGTCTCTAATGCATAACCTCAAAACTATAGTGGTTAATCGGTAAGAAACATCATAGATTGCACTATATCCAATAATAGTACGGTTATGACGTTCGGACACACCATTATGATGTGGTGTTCCAGGTGGCACGATTTTGTGAAACTATTACACATTGTTTTAATTCAAGACCAAACTCGTAACTCAAATATTTGTCTCTGCGATCAGATCGTAGAAACTTTATTTTCTTGTCACGATGATTTTCCACTTCACTCTGAAGTTTTTGAACTTTTCAAATGTTTCAGACTTATGTTTCATCAAGTAGATATACCATATCTGCTCAAATCATCTGTGAAGGTCAGAAAATAACGATACCCACCGCGAGCCTCAACATTCATCGGACTGCATACATCAGTATGTATTATCTCCAATAAGTCAGATGCTTGCTCCATTGTTCCGGAGAACGGAGTCTTAGTCATCTTGCCCATGAGGCACGGTTCACAAGCATCAACTGATTCATAATCAAGTGATTCCAAAAGCCCATCAGCATGGATTTTCTTCATGCGCTTTACACCAATATGACCTAAACGGCACTGCCACAAATAAGTTGCACTATCATTATTAACTTTGCCTCTTTTGGCTTCAATATTATGAGAATGTGTATCACCACAATCGGGATCCAACAAACCATTTTCATTGGGTGTATGACCATAGAAGGTTTTATTCATGTAAACAGAAAAACAATTTATTCTCTTACTTAAATGAATAACTGTATTGCAATAAACATGATCAAATCATATTCATTCTCAACGCAAACACCAAATAACACTTCTTTAGGTTCAACACTAATCCCGAAAGTATAGGGAGTGTGCGATGATGATCATATCAATCTTGGAACCACTTCCAACACACATCGTCACTTCACCCTTAACTAGTCTCTATTAATTCTGCAACTCCCATTTCGAGTTACTACTCTTAGCAACTGAACCAGTATCAAATACCGAGGGGTTGCTACGAACACTAGTAAAATATACATCAATAATCTGTATATCAAATATACCTTTGTTCACTTTGCCATCCTTCTTATCCGCCAAATACTTGGGGCAGTTCCGCTTCCAGTGATCAGTCCCTTTGCAGTAGAAGCACTTAGTCTCAGGCTTAGGACCATACTTGGGCTTCTTCACTTGAGCAGCAACTTGCTTGCCGTTCTTCTTGAAGTTCCCTTTCTTTCCCTTTGCCCTTTTCTTGAAACTAGTGGTCTTGTTAATCATCAACACTTGATGCTCTTTCTTGATTTCTACTTTCATCGATTTCATCATCATGAAAAGCTCGGGAATCGTTTTCATCATCCCTTGCATACTATAGTTCATCACAAAGTTCTACTAACTTGGTGATGGTGACTAGAGAATTCTGTCAATCACTATTTTATCTGGAAGATTAACTCCCAATTGATTCAAGCGATTGTAGTACCCAGACAATCTGAACACATTCTCACTTCTTGAGCTATTCTCCTCCATCTTTTAGCTATAGAACTTGTTGGAGACTTCATATCTCTCAACTCGGGTATTTGCTTGAAATATTAACTTCAACTCCTGGAACATCCATATGATCCAAGACGTTCAAAACATCTTTGAAGTGCCGATTCTAAGCTGTTAAGCATGGTGCACTAAACTATCAAGTAGTCATCGTATTGAGCTAGCCAAATGTTCATGACGTCTGCATCTGCTCCTACAATAGGTCTGTCACCTAGCGGTGCATTAAGGACATAATTCTTCTGTGCAGCAATGAGGATAAACCTCAGATCACGGATCCAATCCGCATCATTGCTACTAACATCTTTCAACTTAGTTTTCTCTAGGAACATATCAAAATAAAACAGGGGAGCTAAACGCGAGCTATTGATCTACAACATAGATATGCTAATACTACCAGGACTAAGTTCATGATAAATTTAAGTTCAATTGATCATATCACTTAAGAACTCCCACTTAGAAAGACATCCCTCTAATATTCTAAGTGATCACGTGATCCAAATCAACTAAACCATAACCGATCATCACGTGAAATGGAGTAGTTTTCAATGGTGAACATCACTATGTTGATCATATCTACTATGTGATTCACGCTCGACCTTTCAGTCTCAGTGTTCCGAGGCCATATCTGCATATGCTAGGCTCATCAAGTTTAACCTGAGTATTCTGCGTGTGCAAAACTAGCTTGCACCTGTTGTAGATGGACGTAGAGCTTATCACACCGATCATCACGTGGTGTCTGGGCATGATGAACTTTGGCAACGGTGCATACTCAGGGAGAACACTTTTATCTTGAAATTTAGTGAGAGATCATCTTATAATGCTACCATCAATTAAAGCAAGATAAGATGCATAAAAGATAAACATCACATGCAATCAAAATATGTGACATGATATGGCCATCATCATCTTGTGCCTTTGATCTCCATCTCTAAAACATCGTCATGATTTCCATCGTCACCGGCATGACACCATGATCTCCATCATCTTGATCTATATCAATGTGTCATCACATGGTCGTCTCGCCAACTATTGCTCTTGCAACTATTGCTATCGCATAGCGATAATTGTAAAGCAATTATTTGGCGCTTGCATCTTATGAAATAAAGAGACAACCAGAAGGCTTCTGCTAGTTGCCCATAACTTCAACAAAACATGATCATCTTATACAACAACTTATATCTCATCACATCTTTACCAAATCACATCACAACATGCCCTACAAAAACAAGTTAGACGTCCTCTACTTTGTTGTTGCAAGTTTTACGTGGCTGCTACGGGCTTAGCAAGAACCGTTCTTACCTACGCATAAAAACCACAACGATAGTTTGTCAAGTTGGTGCTGTTTTAACCTTTGCAAGGACCGGACATAGCCACACTCGACTCAACTAAAGTTGGAGAAACTAACACCCGCCAGCCACCTGTGTGCAAAGCACGTCGGTAGAACTAGTCTCGCGTAAGCGTACGCGTAATGTCGGTACGGGCCGCTTCATCCAACAATACCGCCAAACCAAAGTATGGCATGCTGGTAAGCAGTATCACTTATATCGCCCACAACTCACTTGTGTTCTACTCGTGCATATAGCATCAACGCATAAAACCTGGCTCGGATGCCACTATTGGGGAACATAGTAATTTCAAAATTTTCCTACGCACACGCAAGATCATGGTGATGCATAGCAACGAGAGGGGAGAGTGTTGTCCACGTACCCTCGTAGACCGAAAGCGGAAGCGTTAGCACAACGTGGTTGATGTACTCGTATGTCTTCACGATCCAACCGATCCAAGTACCGAACGAACGGCACCTCTGAGTTCAGCACACGTTCAGCTCGATGACGTCCCGCGAACTCCGATCCAGCAGAGCTTTATGGGAGAGTTCCATCAGCACAACGGCGTGGTGACGGTGATGTTGTTGCTACCGACGCAGGGCTTCGCCTAAGCACCGCTACTATATGACCGAGGTGGAATATGGTGGAGGGGGGCACCACACACGGCTGGGAGAGATCAACTGATCAACTTGTGTGTCTAGAGGTGCCCCCCTGCCCATGTATATAAAGGAGCAAGGGGGGAGGCCGGCCGCCCCTCTATGGGCGCACCAGGAGGAGGAGTCCTCCTCCTAGTAGGAGTAGGACTCCCCTTTCCTACTCCTACTAGGAGGAGGAAAGGAAGGAGGAGAAGGAGAAGGAGGGAGAAGGAGGAAAAGGAGGAAAGGAGGGCCGGCCCCCTATTCCAATTCGGTTTGGGCTAGGGGGGCCGCGCGTCCTGCCTCCTCTCTTCCACCACTTGGCCCATGAGGCCCATTACTTCTTCATCGTATTCCCGTAACTCCCCGGTACCCCCGAAAATACCCGAATCACTCGGAACCTTTCCGATGTCCGTATAGTCGTCCAATATATCGATCTTTACGTCTCGACCATTTCGAGACTCCTCGTCATAGCCCCGATCTCATTTGGGACTCCAAACTACCTTCGGTACATCAAATCACATAAACTCGTAATACAATCGTCACCGAAACTTTAAGCGTGCGGACCCTACGGGTTCGAGAACTATGTAGACATGACCGAGACATGTCTCCGGTCAATAACCAATAGCGGAACCTGGATGCTCATATTGGATCCCACATATTCTACGAAGATCTTTATCGGTCAGACCGCATAACAACATACGTTGTTCCCTTTGTCATCGGTATGTTACTTGCCCGAGATTCGATCGTCGGTATCTCAATACCTAGTTCAATCTCGTTACCGACAAGTCTCTTTACTCATTCCATAATACATCATCCCGCAACTAACTCATTAGTTGCAATGCTTGCAAGGCTTAAGTGATGTGCATTACCGAGAGGGCCCAGAGATACCTCTCCGACAATCGGAGTGACAAATCCTAATCTCGAAATACGCCAACCCAACAAGTACCTTCGGAGACACCTGTAGAGCACCTTTATAATCACCCAGTTACGTTGTGACGTTTGGTAGCACACAAAGTGTTCCTTTGGTAAACGGGAGTTGCATAATCTCATAGTCATAGGAACATGTATAAGTCATGAAGAAAGCAATAGCAACAAACTAAACGATCAAGTGCTATGCTAATGGAATGGGTCAAGTCAATCACATCATTCTCTAATGATGTGATCCCGTTAATCAAATGACAACTCATGTCTATGGTTAGGAAACATAACCATCTTTGATCAACGATCTAGTCAAGTAGAGGCATACTAGTGACACTCTGTTTGTCTATGTATTCACACATGTATTATGTTTCCGGTTAATACAATTCTAGCATGAATAATAAACATTTATCATGATATAAGGAAATAAATAATAACTTTATTATTGCCTCTAGGGCATATTTCCTTCAGCCAGGCATCAACCCGTGTATATAAGGGGATGACCCGGCGGCGGCTTAGGGACAAGAATCAACAGAACGATAGCCAAACTAGCAGATTCGCTCCTTGGTCATTGAAACCTAGCAGTACAACATCAACTGGACTAGGCCTTATCTTCACCGTAAGGGGCCGAACCAGTATAAACCTCTCGTGTCCTTTGTCCCGATTAACCCCTTTAAGCTTCCTAGTTGCGATGGCCCTACGACTAAGTCCTTTCGCTAGGACATCTGCCATGACAATTCCACGACGGGTTGACCTATGATGTTCGGTAGTAACTTGATCTGAAGTTTCATGATCATCATCATTAACTTCCTCACTAATTGGTGTAGGTGTCACAGGAACCGGTTTCTGTGATGAACTACTTTCCAATAAGGGAGCAGGTATAGTTACCTCATCAAGTTCTACTTTCCTCCCACTCACTTCTTTCGAGAGAAACTCCTTCTCTAGAAAGGATCCATTCTTAGCAATGAATGTCTTGCCTTCGGATCTGTGATAGAAGGTGTACCCAACAGTCTCCTTTGGGTATCCTATGAAGACACAGTTCTCCGATTTAGGTTCGAGCTTATCAGGTTGAAGCCTTTTCACATAAGCATCGCACCCCCAAACTTTAAGAAGCGACAACTTTGGTTTCTTGCCAAACCACAATTCATAAGGCGTCGTCTCAATGGATTTCGATGGTGCCCTATTTAATGTGAATGCAGCCATCTCTAAAGCATAACCCCAAAACGATAGTGGTAAATCAGTAAGAGGCATCATAGATTGCACCATATCTAGTAAATTACGATTATGACATTCGGACACACCATTACGCTGTGGTGTTCCGGGTGGCGTGAGTTGCGAAACTATTCTGCATTGTTTCAAATGTAGGCCAAACTCGTAACTCAAATATTCTCCTCCACGATCAGATCACAGAAACTTTATTTTCTTGTTACGATGATTTTCCACTTCACTCTGAAATTCTTTAAAATTTTCAAATGTTTCAGACTTATTTTTCATTAAGTAGATGTATCCATATCTGCTCAAACTATCTGTGAAGGTGAGAAAATAATGATACCCGCCGCGAGCCTCAATATTCATCGGACCACATACATCAGTATGTATGATTTCCAATAAATCTGTTGCTCGCTCCATAGTTCTGGAGAACAGCGTTTTAGTCATCTTGCCCATGAGGCATGGTTCGCAAGTACCAAGTGATTCATTATCAAGTGATTCCAGAAGTCCATCAGTATGGAGTTTCTTCATGCGCTTTACACCAATATGACCCAAACAGCAGTGTCACAAATAAGTTGCACTATCATTATTAACTTTGCATCTTTTGGCTTCAACATTATGAATATGTGTATCACTACTATCGAGATTTAACACAAATAGACCACTCTTCAAGGGTGCATGACCATAAAAGATATTACTCATATAAATAGAACAACCATTATTCTCAGATTTAAATGAATAACCGCATCACATCAAACAAGATCCAGATATAATGTTCACGCTTAACGCTGGGACCAAATAACAATTATTCAGGTCTAAAACTAATCCCGAAGGTAGATGTAGAGGTAGCATGCCGACGGGGATCACATCGACTTTGGAACCATTTCCCATGCACATCATCACCTCGTCCTTAGCCAGTCTTAGCTTAATCTGTAGTCCCTGTTTCGAGTTGCAAATATTAGCAATAGAACCAGTATCAAATACCCAGGTGCTACTGTGAGCTCTAGTAAGGTACACATCAATAACATGTATATCACATATACCTTTGTTCACCTTGCCATCCTTCTTATCCGCCAAATACTTGGGGCAGTTCCGCTTCCAGTGACCAGTCCCTTTGCAGTAAAAGCATTCAGTCTCAGGCTTAGGTCCAGACTTGGATTTCTTCTCTTGAGCAGCAACTTGTTTGCCGTTCTTCTTGAAGTTCCCTTTCTTCTTCCCTTTACCCTTTTTATTGAAACTGGTGGTCTGCTACCTCTTGAGCAATGCGTTGGTTTTCCCTTGAAGAGGAAAGGGTGATGTAGCAAAGTAGCGTAAGTATTTCCCTCAGTTTTTTAGAACCAAGGTATCAATCCAGTAGGAGATCACGCTCAAGTCCCACGCACCTACACAAACAAATAAGAACCTCGCAACCAACGCGATAAAGGGGTTGTCAAGCCCTTCATGGTCACTTACGAGTGTGAGATCTGATAGATATGATAAGATAATATTTTTGGTATTTTTATGATAAAGATGTAAAGTAAAATAAATGGCAAAGGAAATAACTAAGTATTGGAAGATTAATATGATGGAAGATAGACCCGGGGGCCATAGGTTTCACTAGTGGCTTCTCTCAAGAGCATAAGTATCACGGTGGGTAAACGAATTACTATCGAGCAATTGATAGAATTGAGCAAAGTTATGATAATACCTAGGTATGATCATGTATATAGGCATCACGTCCGAGACAAGTAGACCAAAACGATTCTGCATCTACTACTATTACTCCACACAACGACCGCTATCCAGCATGCATCTAGACTATTAAGTTCATAAGAACAGAGTAATGCTTTAAGGAAGATGACATGATGTAGAGGGATAACCTCATGCAATATGATACAAACCCCATATTTTTATCCTCGATGGCAACAATACAATACGTGTTAGTTCCCTTTCTGTCACTGGGATCGAGCACCGCAAGATTGAACCCAAAGCTAAGCACTTCTCCCATTGCAAGAAAGATCAGTCTAGTAGGCCAAACTAAACTAATAATTCGAAGAGACTTGCAAAGATAAATCAATCATACATAAAAGAATTGTGAGGAGAATCAAATATTGTTCATAGATAATCTGGATCATAAACCCACAACTCATCGGATCTCGACAAACACACCGCAAAAGAAGATTGCATCGAATAGATCTCAAAGTAGATCGAGAAGAACTTTGTATTGAGATCCAAAGAGAGAGAATAAGCCATCTAGCTAATAACTATGGACCGAAAGGTCTGAAGCAAACTACTCACACATCACCGGAGAGGCCATGGAGTTGATGTAGAAGATCTCCGTGATCAATATCCCCTCCAGCGGAGCTCCGAGATGGGATCTCTCGAGTATAGAAGGTTGCGGTGGTGGAATTAGGTTTTCGTGGTGCTCCTGGATGTTTGGAGGGTATGTGGATATATATAGGAGGAAGAAGTACGTCGGTGGAGCAACGGAGGGCCCACGAGGGTGGAGGGCGCCCCCCCTACCTCGTGCCTTCCTCCCTTATTTCTTGACGGCCACTCCAAGTCTCCTGGATCATGTTTGTTGAGAAAATCACGTCCCTGAAGGTTTCATTCCGTTTGGACTCCGTTTGATATTCCTTTTCTTCGAAACCCTAAAATAGGCAAAAAAAACAGCAATTTGGGTTGGGCCTCCGGTTAGTAGGTTAGTCCCAAAAATGATATAAAAGTGTAAAATAAAGCCCATTAACATCCAAAATAGATAATATAATAGCATGGAGCAATCACAAATTATAGATACGTTGGAGACGTATCAAGCATCCCCAAGCTTAATTCCTGCTCGTCCTCGAGTAGGTAAATGATAAAAGATGAATTTTTGATGTGGAATGCTTTCTAACATATTTCTCAATGTAATTTTTCTTTATTGTGGCATGTACGTGGATATATATAGGAGGAAGATAATAGTACTTCAAGCATACTAACTAAGCAATCATGTGTTCTCAAAATAACATGGCCAAAGAAAGTTATCCCTACAAAATCATATAGTCTGGCTATGCTCTATCTTCACCACACAAAATATTTAAATCATGCACAACCCCGATGACAAGCCAAGCAATTGTTTCATAATTTTGATGTTCTCAAACTTTTTCAATCTTCACACAATATATGAGCATGAGCCATGGATATAGCACTATGGTGGAATACGATTGTGGTTGTGGAGAAGACAAAAAGGAGAAGATAGTCTCACATCAACTAGGCGTATCAACGGGCTATGAAGATGCCCATCAATAGATATCAATGTGAGTGAGTAGGGATTGCCATGCAACGGATGCACTAGAGCTATAAGTATATGAAATCTCAACAAAAGAAACTAAGTGGGTGTGCATCCAACTTTCTTGCTCACGAACACCTAGGGCATTTTGAGGAAGCCCATCATTGGAATATACAAGCCAAGTTCTATAATGAAAAATTCCCACTAGTATATGGAAGTGATATCATAGGAGACTCTCTATATGAAGAACATGGTGCTACTTTGAAGCACAAGTGTGGAAAAAGGATAGTAGCATTGTCCCTTCTCTCTTTTTTCTCTCATTTTTTGGGGCCTTCTTCCTTTTTATGGCCTTTCTCTCTTTTTTTCCGTCCGGAGTCTCATCCCGACTTGTGGGGAAATCATAGTCTCCATCATCCTTTACTCACTTGGGACAATGCTCTAATAATGATGATCGTCACACTTTATTTACTTTACCACTCAAGAATTACAACTCAATACTTAGAACAAAATATGACTCTATGTGAATGCCTCCGGCAGTGTACCGGGATGTGCAATGATGCATGAGTGACATGTATGAAGAATTATGAATGGTGGCTTTGCCACAAATACAATGTCAACTACATGATCATGCAAGCAATATGACAATGATGAAGCGTGTCATAATAACGGAATGGTGTAAAGTTGCATGGCAATATATCTTGGAATGGCTATGGAAATTCCATATAGGTAGGTATGGTGGCTATTTTGAGAAAGGTATATGGTGGGTTTATGGTATCGACGAAAGTTGCGTGATACTAGAGAGGCTAGCAATGGTGGAAAGGTGAGAGTGCGTATAATCCATGGACTCAACATTAGTCATAAAGAACTCACATACTTATTGCAAAAATCTATTAGTTATCGAAACAAAGTTTACGCGCATGCTCCTAGGGGGATAGATTGGTAGGAAAATTCCATCGCTCGTCCCCGACCGCCACTCATAAGGAAGACAACCAATAAATAAAGCATAGTCCGACTTCATCACATAATGGTTCATCATACGTGCATGCTACGGGAATCACAAACTTCAACACAAGTATTTCTCAAATTCACAACTACTCAACTAGCATGACTCTAATATCAGCATCTCCATATCTCAAAACAATTATCAAGTATCAAACTTCTCATAGTATTCAATGCACTTGTATGAAAGTTTTTATTATTGTCATGTTGTTCTAAAGGACTCTCAAAATAATATAAGTGAAGCATGAGAGAACAATAGTTTCTATAAAACAAATCCACCACCGTGCTCTAAAAGATATAAGTGAAGCACTAGAGCAAAAACTATATAGCTCAAAAGATATAAGTGAAGCACATAGAGTATTCTAATAAATTTCAATTCATGTGAGTCTCCATCAAAAGGTGTGTACAGCAAGGATGATTGTGGTAAAATAAAAAGCAAAGACTCAAATCATACAAGATGCTCCAAGAAAAACACATATCATGTGGTGAATAAAAATATAGCTCCAAGTAAAGTTACCGATAGACGAAGACGAAAGAGGGGATGCCTTTCGGGGCATCCCCAAGCTTAGGCTTTTTGGTGTCCTTGAATTTTACCTTGGGGTTACATGGGCATCCCCAAGCTTAGGCTCTTGCCACTCTTTGTTCCATAATCCATCAAATCTTTCCAAAACTTGAAAACTTCACAACACAAAACTCAAAATAGAAAGTCTCGTGAGCTCCGTTAGCGAAAGAAAACAAAACACCACTTCAAGGTACTGTAATGAACTCATTATTTATTTATATTGGTGTTAAACCTACTGTATTCCAACTTCTCTATGGTTTATAAACTCTTTTACTAGCCATAGATTCATCAAAATAAGCAAGCAACACAAGAAAAAACAGAATCTGTCAAAAACAGAACAGTCTGTAGTAATCTGTAGCTAACGCATGTTCTAGAACCCCAAAAATTCTAAAATAAATTTCTGGACGTGATGAATTTATCTATTAATCATCTGCAAAAATAATTAACTAAATAGAACCTTCCAAATAAAAATGGCAGTGATTCTCGTGAGTGTTGAAGTTTCTGTTTTCTACAGCAAGATCAAAAAGAGTTTCCCCAAGTCTTCTCAATGGTTCTACTTGGCACAAACACTAATTAAACACAACCAAAACAGAGGCTAGATAAATTATTTATTAAATATCAGCAAGGAAAAATATTGGGTTATCTCCCAACAAGCGCTTTTCTTTAAAGTCTTATAGCTAGGCATAAGATTTCAATCATGCTCACATGAAAGATAATAATTGAAACACAAAGAGAGCATCATGAAACATGTGACAAACACATCTAAGCCTAACATACTTCCTATGCATAGGCATCTTATAGGCAAACAAATTATCAAGGCAAGCAAAAACTAGCATATGCAAGGAAGCGGAAAGAAACAATAGCAATCTCAACATAATGAGAGGTAATTTAGTAACATGAAAATTTATACCACCATATTTTACTCTCTCATAATAATTGAATGTAGGATCATAAGCAAATTCAACAAATAGCTATCACATAAAATATTTTCAACACGATGCACATGCATGCAAAGTTGACACTCTTCCAGAATAGTGGGATTAACATTAATTGAAGTCATGACCTCTCCAAACCCACTTTTACCAAAAATATTGCAAACACTATTATCAATCTCATATTCATCATGGGGCTTAAATAAATTTTCAAGATCATAAGAAGAATCACCCCAATCATGATCATTGCAACAAGTAGAGGACATAGCAAAACTAGCATCCCCAAGCTTAGGGTTTTGCATATTATTAGCACAATTTACAGAAATAGAATTTATAATAAAATCATTGTGATCATGCTTTTTATTCAAAGATCTATCGTGAATTGCTTCATAAAGTAATTCATCACACTTTTCAGATTCATGAATTTCAAGCAAAACCTCATAAATATAATCTAGTGCACAAAACTCACTAGCAATTGGTTCATCATAATTGGATCTCTTAAAAAGATTAGCAAGCGGATGAGGATCCATAGATCTTAGGTTCTCTGTTTAGCATTAAATATACAACTATTCCAACTAAACGAGCAAACAAGACAAGTAAGACATCAAAGAAAATGGAAAGACGAACAGAAGAAGGGCGAATAAAACGGCAAGGGTGAAGTGGGGGAGAGGAAAACAAGAGGCAAATGGCAAATAATGTAATGCGAGGGATAAGAGTTTGTGATGCGTACTTGGTAATGGCGCCAGAAATGGCTCGTTGTTGGGAGTCAAATCTTGACTTGACTTGGCACGAATATCCCCGGCAACGGCACTAGAAATCCTTCTTGCTACCTCTTGAGCACTGCGTTGGTTTTCCCTTGAAGAGGAAAGGGTGATGCATCAAAGTAGCTTAAGTATTTCCCTCAGTTTTTGAGAACCAAGGTATCAATCCAGTAGGAGATCACGCTCAAGTCCCATGCACCTACACAAACAAATAAGAACCTCACAACCAACGTGATAAAGGGGTTGTCAAGCCCTTCACGATCACTTACGAGAGTGAGATCTAATAGATATGATAAGATAATATTTTTGGTATTTTTATGATAAAAATGCAAAGTAAAATAAATGGCAAAGGAAATAACTAAGTATTGGAAGATTAATATGATGGAAGATAGACCCGGGGGCCATAGGTTTCACTAGAGGCTTCTCTCAAGAGGATAAGTATTACGGTGGGTAAACGAATTACTGTCGAGCAATTGATAGAATTGAGCATAGTTATGAGAATATCTAGGTATGATCATGTATATAGGCATCACGTCCAAGACAAGTAGACCGAAACGTTTCTGCATCTACTACTATTACTCCACACATCAACCGCTATCCAGCATGCATCTAGAGTAGTAACTTCATAAGAACAGAGTAATGCTTTAAGGAAGATGACATGATGTAGAGGGATAAACTCATGCAATATGATATAAACCCCATCCTTTTATCCTCGATGGCAAAAAACAATACGTGTCGGTTCCCTTTCGGTCACTGGGATCGAGCACCGCAAGATTGAACCCAAAGCTAAGCACTTCTCCCATTGCAAGAAAGATCAATCTAGTAGGCCAAACCAAACTGATAATTCGAAGAGACTTGCAAAGATAAACCAATCATACATAAAAGAATTCAGAGGAGAATCAAATATTGTTCATAGATAATCTGGATCATAAATCCACAATTCATCGGATCTCGACAAACACACCGCAAAAGAAGATTACATCGAATAGATCTCCAAGAAGATCGATGAGAACTTTGTATTGAGATCCAAAGAGAGAGAAGAAGCCATCTAGCTAATTACTATGGACCCGAAGGTCTGAAGTAAACTACTCACACATGACCAGAGAGGCCATGGAGTTGATGTAGAAGCCCTTCGTGATCAATACCCCCCCCCCCCCCGGCGGAGCTCCGAAAAAGGCCCCGAGATGGGGTCTCTCGAGTACAGAAGGTTGCGGCGGTGGAATTAGGTTTTCGTGGTGCTCCTGGATGTTCGGGGGGTACTTGGATATATATAGGAGGAAGAAGTACGTCGGTGGAGCAACAGAGGCCCACGAGGGTGGAGGGCATGCCCCCTACCTCGTGCCTTCCTCCCTTGTTTCTTGACGACCACTCCAAGTCTCCTGGATCACGTTTGTTGAGAAGATCACGTTCCCAAAGGTTTCATTCCATTTGGACTCTATTTGATATTCCTTTTCTTTGAAGCCCTAAAATAGGCAAAAAAACAGCAATTTGGGCTGGGCCTCCGGTTAGTAGGTTAGTCCCAAAAATGATATAAAAGTGTAAAATAAAGCCCATTAACATCCAAAATAGATAATATAATAGCATGGAGCAATCAAAAAATATAGATACGTTGGAGACGTATCATGGTCTTGTTGACCATCAACACTTGATGCTCCTTCTTGATTTCTACCTCCGCAACTTTTAGCATTGCGAAGAGCTCGGGAATTATCTTATCCAACCCTTGCATATTATAGTTCATCACGAAGCTCTTGTAGCTTGGTTGCAGTGATTGAAGAACTCTGTCAATGACACTATCAACAGGAAGATTAACTCCCAGTTGAGTCAAGTGGTTATGGTACCCAGACATTCTGAGTATATGTTCACTGACAGAACTATTCTCCTCCATCTTGCAGCTGTAGAACTTATTGGAGACTTCATATCTCTCAATCTGGGCATTTGCTTGAAATATTAACTTCAACTCCTGGAACATATCATATGCTCCATGACGTTCAAAACGTCGTTGTAGTTCCGGTTCTAAGCCATAAAGCATGGCACATGGAACTATCGAGTAGTCATCAGCTTTACTCTGCCACACGTTCTTAACGTCATCAGCAGCGTCTGCAGTAGGCCTGGCACCTAGTGGTGCTTCTAGGACGTAATTCTTCTATGCAGCAATGAGGATAATCCTCAAGTTACAGACCCAATCCGTGTAATTGCTACCATCATCTTTCAACTTTGCTTTCTCAAGGAACACATTAAAATTCAACGAAACAACAGCACGGGCCATCTATCTACAATAACATAGACAAGCAAAATACTATCAGGTACTAAGTTCATGTTAAATTTAAGTTCAATTAATCATATTACTTAAGAACTCCCACTTAGATAGACATTCCTCTAATCATCTAAGTGATCACGTGATCCATATCAACTAAACCATAACCGATCATCACGTGAAATGGAGTAGTTTTTAATGGTGAACATCACTATGTTGATCATATCTACTATAAGATTCACGCTCGACCCTTCGGTCTCACTGTTCCGAGGCCATATCTGCATATGCTAGGCTCGTCAAGTTTAACCTGAGTATTCTGCGTGTGCAAAACTGTCTTACACCCGTTGTAGATGAATGTTGAGCTTATCACACCCGATCATCACGTGGTGTCTCGGCACGATGAACTTTGGCAACGGTGCATACTCAGGGAGAACATTTTTACCTTGAAATTTAGTGAGAGATCATCTTATAATGCTACTTGATAACCCACAAGTATAGGGGATCATTGTAGCTTCTTTCAATAAATAAGAGTGTGGAACCCAACGAGGAGCTAAAGGTAGAACAAATATTCCCTCAAGTTATATCGACCACCAATACAACTCTACGCATGCTTAACGTTCGCTTTACCTAGAACAAGTATGAAACTAGAAGTACTTTGTAGGTGTTTTTGGATAGGTTTGCAAGATAATAAAGAGCGCGTAAATAAAAAGTAGAGGCTGTTTAGATAAAGACACAACTAAGTTAGTTTTAGTAGAGAGCTTTTTGTCACGAGAAAGTTATTTGTCCCTAAGCAATCGATAACTAGACCGGTAATCATTATTGCAATTTTATATGAGGGAGAGGCATAAGCTAACATACTTTCTCTTCTTGGATCATATGCACTTATGATTGTAACTCTAGCAAGCATCTGTAACTACTAAACATCATTAAGGTAAAACCCAACCATAGCATTATAAGGCATCAAGTCCTCTTTACTCCCATATGCAAACAACCTACTTACTCGGGTCTGTGCTTCTGTCACTCACGCCACCCACCATAAGAAAATCATGAACATATTGCAAACCCTACAGCGGGGATCCTTCACGCTTGCGCAACATGGAGAGCACCATAGGACAGCACCAATAATAAAACATGCAAATCAAACCAATCATGGTCATCAATTAACCCATAGGACAAAATGGATCTACTCAAACATCATAGGATAGCCATACATCATTGGGAAATAATATATGGCATTGAGCACCATGTTTAAGTAGAGATTACAGCGGGAAAAAGAGGGGTTACACCGCTGCATAGAGGGGGTAAGAGTTGGTGATCATGGAGGTGAAGTTGTTGGTGTAGATTGCGGTGATGATGATGGCCCCCGTGGCGTTCCAGCGCCACCGGAAGAGAGGGGGAGAGATCCCCCCTTCTTCTTCTTCTTCTTCTTCCTTGACCTTCTCCCTAGATGCGAGAAGGGTTTCCCCTCTCGTCCATGGCCTCTATGGCATGGGAGGGGCGAGAGCCCCTCCGAGATTGGATCTCTCTCTCTCTCTCTCTCTCTCTCTCTCTCTGTTTCTACGTTCCCAGATCTGGCCTTTCACCATTTCTTATATTCCCGGAGATCCGTAACTCCGATTGGGCTGAATTTTGGACACGATTTTTATTCGGATATTAGCTTACTTGCGGCAAAAGAAGGGCATAAACTACCTTACGGGGTGGCCACAAGAACCCAGGGCGCGCCCCCTGCCTCGTGGCCCCCTCGGGCATCGTCTCGCGTTGATTCTTCTTTCCAAAAATCACATATATTCCAAAAAATCTCCATCAGTTTTATCCCGTTTGGACTCCGTTGATATGGATTTTTTGTGAAACAAAAAACATGCAATAAACAGGAATTGGCACTGGGCACTAGATCAATATGTTAGTCCCAAAAATAGTATAAAAAGTTGCCAAAAGTATATGAAAGTTGTAGAATATTGGCATGGAACAGTCAAAAATTATAGATACGACTGAGACTATCAGCATCCCCAAGCTTAATTCCTACTCGTCCTCGAGTAGGTAGATGATAAAAATGATAATTTTTGATGTGGAATGCTACCTAGCATAATCTTGATTATTTAATCTAATCATGGCATGAATATTAAGACATGAGTGATTCAAAGCAATAGTCTATTATTTGACATTAAGACAATAATACTTCAAGCATACTAATAAAGCAATCATGTCTTTTCCAAATAACATGGCCAAAGAAAGTTATCCCTACAAAATCATATGATCTGGCTATACTCCATCTTCACCACACAAAATATTCAAATCATGCACAACCCCGATGACAAGCCAAGAAATTGTTTCATACTTTTGACGTTCTCAAACCTTTTCAACTTTCACGCAATACATGAGCATGAGCCATGGACATAGCACTATGGGTGGAATAGAATATGATGATGGAGGTTGTGTGGAGAAGACAAAAAGGAGAAAGTCTCACATCGACGCAGATAATCAACGGGCTGTGGAGATGCCCATCAATTGATGTCAATGTGAGGAGTAGGGATTGCCATGCAATGGATGCACTAAGAGCTATAAGTGTATGAAAGCTCAAACTGGAAACTAAGTGGGTGGGCATCCAACTTTCTTGCTCATGAAGACCTCGGGCTTTTGAGGAAGCCCATTGAGGGAGTCCGGGATTCGGGGGTCTCCGGACAGCCGGACTGTTAGACTATGAAGATACAAGATTGAAGACTTCGTCTCGTGTCCGGATGGGACTCTATTTGGCGTGGAAGGCAAGCTAGGCAATATGGATATGTATATCTCCTCCTTTGTAACCGACCTTGTGAAACCCTAGCCCTTTCCGGTGTCTATATAAACCGGAGGGTTTTAGTCCGTAGGACAACATACAATCATACCATAGGCTAGCTTCTAGGGTTTAGCCTCTCCGATCTTGTGGTAGATCAACTCTTGTAATACTCATATCATCAAGGATAAATCAAGCAGGACGTAGGGTTTTACCTCCATCAAGAGGGCCCGAACCTGGGTAAACATCGTGTCCCCTGCCTCCTGTTACCATCTGCCTTAGACGCACAGTTCGGGACCCCCTACCCGAGATCCGCCGGTTTTGACACCGACATTGGTGCTTTCATTGAGAGTTCCTCTGTGTCGTCGCCATTAGGCTTGATGGCTCCTACAATCATCGATAGCGATGCAGTCCAGGGTGAGACTTTTCTCCCCAGATAGATCTTTGTGTTCAGCGGCTTCGCACTGCGGGCCAACTCGGTTGGCCATCTGGAGCAGATCAAAAGTTACGCCCCTGGCCACCAGGTCAGGTTTGGAATCTTAAACTACACGGCCGATATCCGCGGAGACTTGATCTTTGACAGATTCGAGCCCCTGCCTTGTGCGCCACGCGGTCACGACAAGTACGATCTAGCTCTACCATCGGACCATATTCAGGAGATCGCACCGGCAGCCGCTCGGACCCTCAATTCGGAGCCAGTTTCGCCATCCGTGGACGGGTGGATAGACACCGTCTCGGAGGCCGTACCCTCTGCGGCGATCGAGCCGAATATCGACCTTACCCTTCACGAGAGCCGTGTTGCCAAATTGCCGGATCCTTCTTCGGCCATGGACTCCGAACCGCCTGCGTTCGTTCCTATCAAATCCGATTGGGCGCTGATCATGGAGTTTACCTCCGCGGATATTTTTCAGCACTCGCCCTTCGGCGACATACTGAACTCACTAAGGTCTCTTTCCTTGTCAGAAGGATCCTGGCCGAACTACGTCCGGCAGGATTGGGATGCGGATGACGAAGAAATTCGCCGCCCACCCACCACCCACTTAGTAGCCACTGTCGATGACTTAACTGACATGCTCGACTTCGACGCCGAAGACATCGACGGTATGGACGACGATGCGGCAGGCAAAGAGGAACCACGGTCCACAGGGCACTGGACGCCCATTTCATCACATGACGTATTCATGGTGGACGCACCCAAAGAAAATAACGACGAGGAACGGAAGGACGCAGCGAAGGGTGGTTCCCTTGAGCAGCAGTCAAAGCGGCAGCGTAAACGCCGCTCCAAATCCCGCCTCGGCAGAAATAACGGTCACATAGACCCAACGTTAGAGCAGGGTGAACCATTGCCCGACCACGGCAATACGGAAAATCAAGCCGAACAACCCAACCCCATCGAAGATAACAGTCCGGACGACATCACACCGGACAGGCGCCAGGAGCAACATAATGCCCACCAAAGGCTTGTTGCCACAGCGAGGAGTCTGAAAAAACAGAAGCAAAGGCTCAAGGCTGCACAACACACACTCAAAATCAAATGGAGTGAACTACTCAACACAGCAGCGAAGTACGGCAGTAATCGCCACACCAAGAGCTACCCGAAGTGGAAGTTGCTACCTGAATTCGATGAGGAGGCCTTAGATCCCCCGCAACCAAAAATTAAAATGGCCATCCGGCCGGATAGACGACCTCACGACCAACATAAAGCGACAAACAACGCCGCACATAAGCCAATACGCGATCCACGCGAGGGCTCGCATCAAAAGGACGGCGCAACCATATCCATTTATGGACCATGCAAGCGAGCACCAGCATACGATGCAACACAACAAACATCCGAACACCATGGTACACCCAGATACAGGGGTGCCGCACACCCCCTATGTTTCACCGATGAGGTGCTGGACCATGAATTTCCAGAGGGATTCAAACCCGTAAACATAGAGGCATATGACGGAACAACTGACCGTGGGGTGTGGATTGAGGACTATATCCTCCATATCCATATGGCTCGAGGAGATGATCTCCACGCCATCAAGTACTTACCCTTGAAGCTCAAAGGGCCAGCTCGGCACTGGCTTAAAAGCCTCCCCGAAAGCTCCATTGGAAGCTGGGAAGAGCTCGAAGACGCCTTTCGGGCAAATTTTCAAGGGACATATGTCCGACCACCGGATGCAGACGATTTAAGTCATATAACTCAACAGCCCGGAGAGTCAGCCCGAAAGCTTTGGAACAGGTTTCTTACTAAAAACAACCAAATAGTTGATTGTCTGGACGCCGAAGCCTTGGTAGCCTTTAAGCACAACGTCCGAGACGAATGCCTTGCCAGGCACCTCGGCCAAGAAAAGCTGAGAACAATGGCAGCATTAACAAGCCTCATGACCCGCTTTTGCGCGAGCGAGGACAGCTGGCTAGCCCGATGCAGCACTAGCGACCCAAGTACATCCGAAGTTAGAGATGGAGATGGGAAATCACGATGCAACAAAAAAAATAAGTGTCGGAATAAAGGAGACAGCCCGAAGAGCACGGCGGTAAACACCGGGTTCAGAAGCTCTTGGCCAGGTCAGCAAAAGCCGCCCTCTAAAGGCACCAGAGATGAACTGTCCAGCTTAAACAAAATTCTGGACCAAATATGTCAGATCCATAGCATCCCCGATAAACCTGTAAATCATACCCATAGAGAATGTTGGGTCTTCAAGTAGTCCGGCAAGCTCAACGCCGAACATAAAGGGCAAGATACACCAAGCGAAGACGAGGATGAGCCTCGCAAGTAAAACACTGGGGAACAGAAGAAATTTCCACCAGAAGTCAAAATAGTAAACGTGTTACACGTGATAAAGGGGAGAAGCAAAGCGGCACTCCCAGACAAACATGCCCAAGGTCCTATCACCGCGGAGTTCTGCCACTGGCCGTCTCAACCGATCACCTTCGACCATCAGGATTACTCAGCAAGTATCCAGAACGCAGGGTGTGCTGCCTTGGTATTAGATCCAATAATTGACAGGTACCACTTCACACGAGTCCTGATGGACGGCGGCAGCAGCTTAAACCTGATATATCAGGACACAATCCGCAAAATGGGGATAGAACCAACGAAAATTTGCCACAACAATAGTACCTTTAGAGGAGTAACGCCAGGCCCAAGGGCTCATTGCACGGGCTCCCTGCTACTAGAGGTTATATTCGGCTTCCCCGATAACTTCCGTAGTGAAAATTTAACCTTCCACATTGCTCCGTTCCAAAGTGGCTATCAAGCACAACTTGGACGCGAAGCTTTCGCTCGCTTTAATGCAATACCGCATTACGCTTCCCTCACACTTAAGATGCCCGGTCCACGTGGCATCATTACAGTAAATGGAAATATTGAGCGATCCCTGCGCGCCAAAGAGAGTGAGGATGCCTTGGTAGGCGCACACTAAAACGGCCTCACCAACTAAAGCATTCGATAGGTCGTCAAGACCACGAACACGGTTAGACGAGTCCGGCGGAGCTATATGAAATTCATATAGGTTTGATGGTCACACCCCTATTACAAATACAAGGCGCTCAACGCGTGCAGACAAGTGGCAATTTTTACTCATCTTGAACTGTAAATGGTTTATTTAAACCCACCTTTTTGCACGACAACTTTTCACCTAAGTTCCTCTCTTTTACAGATGACAATCGTGCTACACCCGTCCAGGATACGGCACAACGGAGACACAGGCGCAGACGTGCAGCAGGGACCCGTTCCAAGGAATCTTTTTAGATTAAGACCCTGCGTCAACCTTTTTCACCGTCTCTTGTTGATACACATCCCTCGGATTCTCAGTACAATTGAGAAGGATGCTGACGTCTTGGCATGTGGCCACATCAGAACAATGCACGTACCTGGACACTAGGGGCTTCTTACAAAGGGCACTGTTTAGGCCCGGTTTACACCATAAAGACCGAATACCTTAGGGAGTGTTCGGCGTCGCGAGTTTGGCCTTATATGCATCAGCTCCGAATCATGTCTTGGGTCAAATGTTGGGTTTGCCCGGCTCCTATGTTTTGCTGCCTTACGTTCCGCTCTATCGGCTAAGGAGGCACCAGGAGAACTACTACGATTGTGTCCTGGTTCATCCGGACGAGCACCTCGGTAGAGAAAGCCGAAAACTGACTGTCATGATATAGCGCGAGACTGGTCAACCACTTGATGACCTATCGGAATCCTAGAATTCCTCCGCCTTAATGAAGGGCCGTTTCCCGGCCGGGCATGTATGCACCCCGAACTCGGGTGAGTGCGGAGCCACCAGGGGCTATATAGTAGCCCCACTGTCAAACTCCTATGGCTAAGTGAAAGTGTTAAAGCATTATAGTCCGGTTGCCTAGTTCACTGCGCTATCACCTCCTTATTAGGACCAAGACGTTGGATTAAGTGTGAATACGCGTCTTCTGCAAACACCCCCGCATTATGTGCGTGGGGGCTGAAGCCGACGACTGCAATCTTTCAGGTTATATACATGTATACATAAAACGGCCGCACATGAGGCATCACAATACTTTCGGGCAAAAGTATAAATACAGCCTTGATAAAACTAATAAAACATTGTTTTTACAATGGGAATACATGTCACTCAAACATAATATTCTTCGAGCACTGGGCCTCTATCAAACGAGCACCCTCAAGAACTTCTTCAAAATAGTGCTCGGCAGCCACTCGGCCTATAGCCGAACCCTGCGTCGCGACAGTGGTAGCATCCATCTCCGCCCAGTATGCTTTGACACGGGCAAGGGCCATCTGTGAGCCTTCTATGCACGCCGACCTCTTCATCGCATTGATGCGCGACACCGCACCAAGGAACTGCTGCACCAAGCTAAAATAAATGTTCGGCTTTGGCCTTTCCGGCCACAGCTGATCCACGACAGACCTCATGGCGAGTCCGGACAACCTGTTGAGTTCGGCCCATTCGGCTAGCTGATCGGTCAATGGAAGCGGACGCTCTGGAACATTAAACTGCGACCAGAACAGCTTGTCCACTTCTCGGTCTGTTTGATCTCGGAAGTATTCGGCCACATCGACAGCGCTCGCCGCCAAGTCCAGATATGCGTCTGCCAAACTCCACAGCCGATCCAGAGGGGCATACCGCGGATCTCCGAACTTCCTCCGCAGCAAAAAGGGCTTCCCAGCCACAATGTCACAGGCTTCATGCAGCTCCTCCTTCTTCGCTCTCATGGCAAAATGGGTGTCTTTGGTCGCCATCGTGGCCTTTTCAAGGTCCGTCGCCTTCGCTTGGTTTTCTTCCTCAACGAACTGGCAACGGTCGGCAGTGTCTTTTAACTTTACATCCATCTTGGCCATTTTCTCTTTGCTCTCGCAATGCGCAGCCTTCTCGGCTCTTAACTCTTCGGCCACCTTCAAAGCAGCCACATTACTACTCCTTGCTTGTTCTTTGGCTCGGGCAAGTTCCGCCCAAAGGGTCTCCACGGTGGCAGCTCCATCTGTAGTCACAAAATATTAAAGATACCGACATCACGCTGCTCTTACTACGTGACATTCACCGGAAATATCACTTACCCTGTGCCTCGTTAAGCCGCTTATTAACAAGCTCGATGTAGGCATCGGCCGCATCCAGTTGCCGCTTTAGTTCGGCAAACTCATGAGTCCGGCTAGCCATTGGAGCTTCCACTACCTACACATAAAGGAGGTATGGTTATTACCTGGGACTACGATCCTCTGTTTGCCACCGTTCTCGGTGACAACCAGAGTCTCAGGGGCTACTATCTACACAGGGCACACCTAAAAATGTGTGGTACTATCACAAAGGTATATAATTTTACGTACCTCAAAGCCCGTTAGTAGACTCATAAAGGCATCATGCAACCCGCTTTCGGCGGATGAAATCCTTTCCATCACCGTACCCATCAATACATGGTGTTCTTCCGAGATGGTCGCTCGCTTCAGCAGATCCCTCGGTACGTCCGACCGCATACCAGACGGCACCGGACTCTTTTGTCTGCCCTCTTCAAGAGCCGGATGCTGAGGACTTCGGGTGATTAGGGGATTATCTTCTGGCCTCACCGGATCCGGAGAGGCCCTCCGTGACGACACTTCAAGGTCGCCCGCTTCTTGAGCGGGGGAGTCCAAGGAGGCATTTCGCTCTCCATCATCTCCGGAAGAAGGTCCCCTGAAGACGAGCTCTGTTGAGAAGGGCTAAGATCCGAACTGCAAGATAAACGCTTCGGTTATTTTCCTCGGAAGAAAGGTAGAATATCTCTACTACTAAGTAAATTTTGATCACTTATGACTCGTTAGAGGGCTGCTCCCCGCACGAACTTTGTGTGGCAAAAGCACCCTCTGAGACGGGACCCTCTGGTGGAGTTTTCTTCTCCCATTTGGAAACCTTGGTTTCCGGATCATCAGAGGTAGTCCTCTTCCTCCCTCGGGGCGAACGAATGTCAGACTCCTTCTCTTGGCTATCCTCCCTCACGGAGGCGCTCGTTCCCTTGGTTGGAACAGATAGCGGTGGAGGCCCGCTTTGGCCCTCTTTATTCCACCTTCATCTTCCTTTGCGGGCACCAGGAAAGGTGCTAGCTCGAGCACCTTTTCCAGCATCGAATTGTCCAAGCCTTCGGGAAGGGGAGCCGAACACCGGACCATCTTCGCCTTTGCTATCCAGTCATGGTCAAAGAGAGATCCTTCAGAATGATGTCATGATAAAAGAAAGACAGTGTGTTCGGCTAGAGGGTTACTTACTTGGGTCGCGGTGCGGTTTCTGCTCAGGCCCACGTCCTCAGAGGTGTCCGCACACTCTATCTCGGGTCCAAAGAACAACTTGTACATCTCCTTGTGCGTCAGGCTGAGGAAATTCTGAATAGCACGCCATCCTTCTGGGTTGAATTCCCATAAATGGAGGGGTCGGTGTTTGCAAGGCTGGACTTGACGAACCAGCATGACTTGCACTACCATAACCAAACTAAAATCTCCCTCGAAGAGATCCCGGATGCGGGTCTGCAGTATGGGCACATCCTTGGCTGGACCCCAGCTCAGCCCCCTGCTGATCCATGACATCAGTTGTGGTGGAGGGCCCGAGCGAAAGGCGGGGGGAGCTACCCACTTGGCACTTCTAGGAGTGGTGATGTAGAACCACTCCCTTTGCCATAATCTAGACACCTCTGGAAAGGAACCTTTTGGCCGCGGAGCTCCAACAATCTTACTTATTATTGCACCTCCGCACGCTGCATACTGCCCCTCGACCGTCTTCGGTTTCACATCAAAGGTCTTGAGCCACAGGCCAAAGTGAGGGGTAATGCGGAGGAAGGCCTCACATACGACAATAAATGCCGAGATGTGGAGAAAGGAATCCGGGGCTAGATCATGGAAATCAAGCCCGTAATAGAACATCAAACCCCTTACAAAGGGATCAAGAGTGAGGCCTAGTCCTCGTAGGAAGTGGGAGATGAACACGACGTCTTCGTTGGGTTTGGGAGTAGGGACGACCTGCCCTCGGGCGGGCAGCCGATGCGAGACTTCGGCGGTCAAGTATCTTGCCTCCCTCAACTTCTTGATATCCTCTTCCGTGACGTAGGAGGGCATCCACCGGCCCTGGAGGCTGGATCCGGACATGATTGAAGGTCCGGAGCACCTGACCTGGGCTTTGGGTGTTAGAACTTGAGGCGGGGGAAGGATTCGATTGAGCATGGGAGGGAAAAAGTAAAAACCATGACCCTTTATAAAGAGGGTGAATATCAAGCATCCTCCTCGTGGCCGTTTGGGACTTGCCTAAAATCTAGGAGTCCTAGGCGCGGTTGGGTTACCCACACCCGTATTGATGAGATTCCCGTAATAAGGGGGACACGATCTCTGCTTTGACAAGACGTGTCAAAAAACGGCCTCGCGTTATGTGCGTGTAACACCCCAGATGTGAATTACCCAATATGTATTCCAACTCTTGCCGTTTCCGGCCTTAAGTTATTTTATTTTCTCGGGTTCGGGTTTTTGTCTCCGTGTGTTGTTATTGTTGTCATGCATCTCATATCATGTCATCATGTGCATTGCATTTGCATACGTGTTCATCTCATGCATCCGAGCATTTTCCCCGTTGTCCGTTTTGCATTCCGGCGCTTCGTTCTCCTCCGGGGGTCTTTTCTACCTTTCTTTCGTGTGTGGGGATTAAACATTTCCGGATTGGACCGAGACTTGCCAAGCAGCCTTGGTTTACTACCGGTAGACCGCCTGTCAAGTTTCGTACCATTTGGACTTCGTTTGATACTCCAACGGTTAACCGAGGGACCAAAAAGGCCTCGTGTGTGTTGCAGCCCAACACCCCTCCAATTTGGCCCAAAACCCACCAAAGACCCTTCCATCACCTAGAGTGTTCGATCACGATCGCGTGGCCGAAAACCGCACCTCATTTGGACTCTCCTAGCTCCCTCTATGCCTATATATAGACCCCTCATTCCAAATCACGGATCCCCTCCTCGAAACCCTAAAAAAATCCCAGATCCGCCGCACCGGACGTGTCCGGCCCGCGCCAGACAACGTCCGCCGCCGCCCGTAGCCAACCGGGGCGTGCCACGTGGCACGGGCGCCCCACATCGCCGCCTCCCAGCCGCCGGCCTGCGAGGCCCGGGGCCGGCCCTCTCCTCCGCCCGACCGGGCCCCGAAGCCCCCGCGCCGCGCCGCTTTCCTCCTCGGCTCCGGCCGCCGCATCCACCATTCGCCGGCGCCGCACCACCTCACCGGCGCGAGGTCCGACCGGAGGTCCCCGCCGGCGTTCCGCCGCGGCCGAACCCCGCCAATGCCAGCCACCGCCATCGCCACCGCCGCCCGGTCTTCTTCCTCCCTCCTCCTCGACGTCCACTCCATCCCGGCGTCCTCAAGCTACTCCGGCGAACTCACCTCCGATTCCGGCGAACCTCGGGAGACGTGCCAGATCTGAGATCTAAAACTCGCGGTTGACTTTCTTTGCCCGAAACCCTAATAATTTTCTCCTGTTCATCATGCTATAACTCCTCATCCGTAACTCCGTTTTGGGCATATAGCATATCAAAATGTTCGTCTCAAAGGGCACATCATTTCATCTCATTGCATCATTTTCATTCGAGCTCATCTTGATGCCCGAAATACCGTTAGAAGAGTGCTACTTGAGATAATTGTCAGATCTGCTGCTCCATTTAGATATTTGTCATTTTTTCCATGATTAATGTGTGCATGATATGCCCATGAGCTCTACATGTGTTTTGTTAAGGGTTTTGCCATATTTCCAGAGGTGCAACCCATGTATTTTTGTGATATGTGTGGTGACTAGCACAAGCTTGCTAAGTGAGGCATTTGTTAATGCTGATTTTAGGGACTTAGCATTTCCACTAAGTCCTTGATCTGTTCATCTCATATTGTCATATGTTCATGTTGTTTCCTAGTGATCCGTGCCTCTTTTGAGGATGATCAGTAAGGATGTTTTGTTAATCTTGTAGTGCTCTATCCATCCATGCCTTTGTTTGCAATTATGGAGCACCCTAGCTTGAGTCAATCAAGCTCTACTTTTGTCATTTTGTGAATCTGGGCAGATTGTTTACTTGTTAGCGATTTTGCCGATGATGTTGTAGTTGATCCGTGCATGCTATGTTATTGTTCTTGCCATGTCTAGTTTGCATTTTGTCTATTCTTGATAGGTGTATGCTTAGATTGTCAGGACTTGCCCTGCAGTGAGTGCATCGAGCTCGTAAATATGCCTACTTGATATCTCTTTTCAGCATGCTCCAGTTTTTCACAAAGTCTGAGAACTGATTATGTTTTTTTCCATGTTCGCATGCTTGCAAATGTATTTTATGATCCCTTTTGGCTCAAGGTCACTAAGGGACTTTTGTTAAGCTCTTTGAGTAGCTCCATGCCATGCTTTAATTTGCCATGTTCAGATCATGTAGCATATAGTTTTCATGCTCCCAAGAGTGCTATCTGATCTGAAATTCCAGACAAGTGTTAATTTCACTAAGTCTGAGATCTGTTTGTCAAATGCATTTTTGCCATGCTTGTTTGAACCTGTTAATGGATAAATTGGCCGTAGCTCAGTGCTAGACTTTTGTTAAGCTTCATGAATGGATTCCTGCCATGTATTTTGATGCCATGTTTGAGTGCTGTAGCATGTTCATCTCGTTGCATTTAGATGACTACTTGCTGTAAATCGCAGAACGTGGTCATATTTGAATCGCTTGCCATTTCCAAACCGTAACTCCGATTCCGGTGATCTTTATATTGTTTTCAAGCAATTTAATCTCATCTTTCCAGTGGCACACTTGGATTTACAAGTTGAGGCCAGGTTCATTCATTCCTTG
Source organism: Triticum aestivum (assembly GCF_018294505.1). Classification (NCBI taxonomy): domain Eukaryota; kingdom Viridiplantae; phylum Streptophyta; class Magnoliopsida; order Poales; family Poaceae; genus Triticum; species Triticum aestivum. Next base: position 119,276,083 of record NC_057809.1, on the reverse strand, counting down.
TCAAATCTTGCATATGCATCGCATATTGCATCCCGCATAGCATATCATCTTTGCATCATATTGTTTGAGCTTTGCACGCGGTTGATTGTGTTCCGTTTGCTTGTTTGTCTTCTTTGGGTAGAGACGGGAGATGAGTTTGCTAACGAGGAGCCCGTTGAGTTTGCTTTCGAGGATCCAGTCAACTCTGACAACTTTGCAAGCAAGATGATCATACCCTCGAAATCACTACTATCTTTGCTTTGCTAGATTGCTCGCTCTTTTGCTATGCCTACGCTACGAAGCCTACCACTTGCTTATCATGCCTCCCAAATTGCCATGTCAAACCTCTAACCCACCATGTCCTAGCAAACCGTTGATTGGCTATGTTACCGCTTTGCTTAGCCCCTCTTATAGCGTTGCTAGTTGCAGGTGAAGATTGGAGACCGTTCCTTGTTGGAACATTATTTTACTTGTTGGGATATCATTATATTGCCATGTTATCTTAATGTATCTATATACTTGGTAAAGGGTGGAAGGCTCGCCCTCTCGCCTAGTGTTTTGTTCCACTCTTGCCGCCCTAGTTTCCGTCATATCGGTGTTATGTTCCCGGATTTTGTGTTCCTTACGCGGTTGGGTTATAATGGGAACCCCTTGATAGTTTGCCGTGATTAAAGCTTTTCCAGCAATGCCTAACCTTGGTTTTACCATTTTTCACCTAGCCTGTTTTTCCCTTGGGTTTCCGGAGCCCGAGGGTCATCTTATTTTAGACCCCCCTGGGCCAGTGCTCCTCTGAGTGTTGGTCCAAACTAGAGTCCTGTGCAGCGCCCCCTCGGGGAAACTCAAGGTTTGGTTTTAGTTGTATGGAGCGCTCATCTGAGTGTGCCCTGAGAACGAGATATGTGCATCTCCTATCGGGATTTTTCGGCACATTCGGGCGGTGTTGCTGGATTTGTTTTAACCTGTCGAAGTGTCTTGAAGAATCGAGGTACCGAGTCTGATCGAAACGTCTCGGGAGGAGGTCTATTCCTTCGTTGACCGTGAGAGCTTGTCATGGGCTAAGTTGGGACTCCCCTGCAGGGATTTGAACTTTTGAAAGCCGTGCCCGCGGTTATCCGGTTGTAGATAACTTGAACCTTAACTTAACTAAAATGAATCAACAGTGTGAGTTACCGTGATGGTCTCTTCTCGGCAGAGTCCGGGAAGTGAACACGGTGTTGGAGTAATGCTTGCGCAGGTTGTTCTCTAGTTACTCGTTCGCGCTTTGCCTCCTCTTCTCGCTCTCTTTTGCGAATAAGATAGCCACCATATATGCTAGTCGCTTGCCGCAGCTCCACTTATATTACCTTGCCTGACCTATTAAGCTTAAATAGTCTTGATCGCGAGGGTGCGAGATTGCTGAGTCCCTGTGGCTCACAGATTACTTCCAAACCAGATGCAGGGCCTGATGATTCCGCTCCAGGTGACGCGCTCGAGCTCAAGTGGGAGTTCGACGAGGACTCTCAATGATACTACGTGTCTTTCCCTGATGATCAGTAGTGGTGCCCAGTTGGGGGTGATCGGGACCGTGTCGCATGTTGGGTTATCTTTTATTTTGGCGCCGTAGTCGTGCCATGAGTGTTTGAATGTTGTAATGCTATTTATGTACTTTGATTGACGTGGCGAGTGTAAGCCAACTATGTATCTCCCCTTTATTATTTATATTACATGGGATGTTGTGAAGATTGCCTAACTTGCAACATTGCTTTCAATGCGGTTATGTCTCTAAGTCGTGCCTCGACACGTGGGAGCTATAGCCGCATCGAGGGCGTTACAGTGTGGGGCTAGTTAAATGAAACGGTTCGAATAATCACCGGGTAATGGCATAATGTCATGTTGCCAAAACAAGTCATGAGATTAGATTTGTGGAAATATTATTCTCTCTATGGTGGTATGTGGAACTTATTTTGCAGGGTCGGACACTATCCTTGTATTCAAATTCTTCCGTGGTGTATTCGGAGGAGGAACCCGCCTTGCAATGCCGAAGACAATACTGCGCGCCGGACTCATCGTCATTGAAGCCTGGTTCAGGGGCTACTGAGGGAGTCCGGGATTAGGGGGTCTCCGGACAGCCGGACTATATCCTTTGGCCGGACTGTTAGACTATGAAGATACAAGATTTAAGACTTCGTCTCGTGTCCGGATGGGACTCTATTTGGCGTGGAAGGCAAGCTAGGCAATACGGATATGTATATCTCCTCCTTTGTAACCGACCTTGTGAAACCCTAGACCTTTCCCGTGTCTATATAAACCGGAGGGTTTTAGTCCGTAGGACAACATACAATCATACCATGGGCTAGCTTCTAGGGTTTAGCCTCTCCGATCTCGTGGTAGATCAACTCTTGTAATACTCATATCATCAAGGATAAATCAAGCAGGACGTAGGGTTTTACCTCCATCAAGAGGGCCCGAACCTGGGTAAACATCGTGTCCCCTACCTACTATTACCATCTGCCTTAGACGCACAGTTTGGGACCCCCTACCCGAGATCCGCCGGTTTTGACACCGACACCCATCATTGGAATATACAAGCCAAGTTCTATAATGAAAATTCCCACTAGTATATGAAAGTGATAACTCAAGAGACTCCCTATATGAAGAACATGGTGCTACTCTGAAGCACAAGTGTGGTAAAAGGATAGTAACATTTCCCCTTCTTTCTTCTTCTCTCATTTTTTTTTGGTGGGCATCTTTGGCCTCCTTTTTTTATTTGGGATTCTTTAGCCTCTTTTATTTTGGTAACCTCACATGGGACAATGTTCTAATAATGATGATGATCACACTTTTATTTACTTACAACTCAATATTACAACTCGATACTAGAACAAAGATATGACTCTATATGAATGCCTCCGGTGGTGTACCGGGATGTGCAATGATCTAGCCTAGCAATGATATCAAAAACGGACAAGCCATGAAAACATCATGCTAGCTATCTTACAATCATGCAAAGCAATATGACAATAAGTGCTCAAGTCATGTATATGATGATGATGGAAGTTGCATGGCAATATATCTCGGAATGGCTATGGAAATGCCATGATAGGTAGGTATGGTGGCTATTTTGAGGAAGATATAAGGAGGCTTATGTGTGATAGAGCGTATCGTATCACGAGGTTTGGATGCACCGGCGAGGTTTGCACCAACTCTCGAGGTGAGAAAGGGCAATGCACGGTACCGAAGAGGCTAGCAATGATGGAAGGGTGAGAGTGCGTATAATCCATGGACTCAACATTAGTCATAAAGAACTCACATACTTATTGCAAAAATCTATTAGTCATCGAAACAAAGTACTACGCGCATGCTCCTAGGGGATAGATTGGTATGAAAAGACCATCGCTCGTCCCCAACCGCCACTCATAAGGAAGACAATCAATAAATACCTCATGCTCCAACTTCGTTACATAACGGTTCACCATACGTGCATGCTACGGGAATCACAAACCTCAACACAAGTATTTCTACAATCCACAACTACCCACTAGCATGACTCTAATATCACCATCTTTATATCGCAAAACTATTGCAAGGAATCAAACATATCATATTCAGTGATCTACAAGTTTTATGTAGGATGTTATGACTAACCATGTGAATGACCAATTCCTGTCATCTCTCTAAATAGATATAAGTGAAGCAAGAGAGTTTAATTCTTTCTAAAAAATATATGCCCACGCTCTAACAAATATAAGTGAAGCAAAAGAGCATTCTACAAATGGCAGTTTTCTATGTGAAGAGAAACAGGCAATCCAAACTTCAAATGATATAAGTGAAGCACATGAAGCATTCTATAAAGCCATACTCAAAAAATATAAGTGAAGTGCAATGAGCATTCTATAAATCAACCAAGGACTATCTCATACCAGCATGGTGCATAAAAGAAAAGTGAAAACTAAATGCAAAAGACGCTCCAAGATTTACGCATATCATGTGACAAATAAAAATATAGCTCCAAGTAAAATTACCGATGATTGTTAGAAGAAAGAGGGGATGCCTTCCGGGGCATCCCCAAGCTTGGTTGCTTGGGAGTCCTTGAATATTTTCTTGGGGGTGCCTCGGGCATCCCCAATCTTAGGCTCTTGCCACTCCTTATTCGTTCATCCATCGTGATCTCTTCCAAAACTTGAAAACTTCAATCACACAAAACTTAACAGAAAGTTCGGTAAGATCCGTTAGTATAATAAAGCAAATCATTACTCTAAGTACTGTTTCAAACCAATTCATATTTTGTTTTTGCATTGTAGGTACTGTAATATAACTTCTCCATGGCTTAATCCACTGATAGAAATCGATAGTTTCATCAAAACAAGCAAACTATGCATCAAAAACAGAATCTGTCTTAAATAGGACAGTCTGTAGTAATCTGAACATTCACCATACTTCTGGTACTCCAAAAATTCTGAAACAATTAGGAAAAATAAAAAAAATTATATAAATATAGTGCAAAAAGTTTCAGAACCGTTTGAGATTCCATTAAAAAATGTAAAATCGCGCACTACATCCCAAGTTTTTGTTCTGCACCGCACAAACCAACAAGCAATGTAAACATCCTAAAGGCAAATTTTGGCACATTGTTTTTATGATACAATGGAATAGTACAAAGATATAATTATTTTTGTTGAAAAGTTTCTGTAATCAAGATTCACAAAGTTTCCGTGAGCATGCACAAAGTTCAAGGAGCTCCCCCACTTCAACAATGCTTGTCTCTCTCACTTTCACTTTCCTTTTTGAAAAGTTTTTGGTTCCCCTCTTTATTTTTTTGTTTTTAAACTATATAAATGCACTCAACAGAAATAAATGACTCTCTAAAACTTCTGGGTTGTCTCCCTGGCAGCGCTTTCTTTAAAGCCATTAAGCTAGGCACATAGTGCTCAAGTAATGGATCCACCCGGATCCCAAGGTATATCAAAGCCAATTTTAATTAACAATGATTCGTGATTTAGTAGTGAGCACAAAGTAACATATACCATGCAACAACAAATTCTAACTCTCTTCCTATGCATCGGCATGTCATACAAGAACAATTCATGCACATCAAGTAAAGGCCAACGCATAGTATATATAGTTTCTTGCAATTTTATCATATTGAAAACATAGAGAGGCGGAGATGTAGTTCCTCTCTCATAATAATTGCATGTAGGAGCAGCAAGCACATGCATATTATATTCATCAAAATTATCATGTGCAACGGTAAAATGTAACCCATCAATATAATCCTTAATAAGGGCAAACTTCTCCGATATAGTGTAGTCGGGAGAATTCAAATAGATGATAGGACTAACGTGCGTGAGTGCAATAGCAACAATTTCATGTTTAACATGAGGAACTATAGCAAGTTCATCTCCATAAGCATAATTCATATTGGCATCTTGGCCAAAAGCATAGCAAGCATCATCAAAAAGGGATATTTCAAAAGAATGAACGGGATCATAACAATCATCATAGCATTCATTCTTTGGTAAATTCGAAGGGAAATTAAACAATGTATGAGTTGAAGAGTTACTCTCATTAGAAGGTGGGCACGGGTAGCTAATCCGCTCTTCCTCCTTTTGTTCTTCGCTCTCCTCGTTATCTTTTTCATCCAATGAGCCCACAGTTTCATCAATTCCTCCTTCCATAGACTCCTGCAAAATATTAGTCTCTTGTTGGACAGCGGAGGAGTCCTTAATATATGGTTTAACATAGGCATTAGAAGCATAATTATCATAAAGTATGGCAAAAATTTTAGATTTGTAAAGAGTAGCATCATACTTTTCAATCAAACAAGCAATTTCATAAGCACCCTTAAAAGCAACAAATTCTTAAATTTGTTGAACATCATAGTAATTATAAACACCCTTAGCATACGAAGATACGATTCCATTATCACTAAACTCACATTGGTAGGGAAGGTGTTTCTTAGGGTCTTCAGAACAACAAGTAAAATCACATATTTCACATAAATTCCAAGCATAGCATTGCAAACGATGAAATTTGATCCAGTAAAAGTTTCCCTGTTTGAGATAAGCGGTGTCGCACATAGCAAGCATGCTCATCTAAAGATTTGCCCTCAAATAAGCTAGTTGGGGTTTCAGCACGAGCACATAAGGATCGAAGATGATCCAAGTAAAAAGCTTCAGGAGTGTGATAGATTTTGAGTGGTTCTTCAACCATTGGTGTAGTAGGTACAACTTTTTTGGTATTTTGCGTTTCCTACCCATAACTAAAGATAGAAAACAAGAGCATAAAATAAAAGCTACTTAGTGATAAAGCAAACAAGCACACACGAGAACATTCACCCCACGCTATAACTCCACGGCAACAGCGCCAGGAAAAGGTCTTGATAACCCACAAGTATAGGTGATCAATTGTAGCCTCTTTCGATAACTAACAGTGTTGAACCCAACGAGGAGCTAAAGGTAGAACAAATATTCCCTCAAGTTCTTGTTGGGGAACGTAGTAATTACAAAAAAATCCTACGCACACGCAGGATCATGGTGATGCATAGCAACGAGAGGGGAGAGTGTCGTCCACGTACCCTCGTAGACCGTTAAGTGTAAGCGTTATAACAACGCGGTTGATGTAGTCGTACGTCTTCACGATCGACCGATCCTCGGTACCGAACGTACGTCACCTCCGCGTTCAGCACACGTTCAGCTCGATGAAGTCCCGCGAACTCATGATCTAGTAGAGCTCGGGGAAGAGTTTCGTCAGCACGACGACGTGGTGACGATGTTGATGAAGCTACTGCAGCAGGGCTTCGCCTAAACACCGCTACAGTATGACCGAGGTGGATTATGGTGGAGGGGGGCACCGCACACGGTTGGGAGAGATCTTTGCGATCAACTTGTGTTTCTAGAGGTGCCCCCCTACCCCTGTATATAAAGGAGCAAGGGGGAGGCCGGCCGGCCCTTGTTGGCGCGCCTAGGAGGAGGAATCCTCCTCCTAGTAGGAGTAGGATTCCTCCCTTTCCTACTCCTACTAGGAGGGGGAAAGGCAGGGAGAGAAAGAGAAGGAAAGGGGGCGCGCCCCCCCTTCTCCTAGTCCAATTCGGACAGGGGGAAGGGGGCGCGCTGCCTGCCCTAGGCTGGCCCCTCTCTCTCCACTAGGGCAAAACAAGGCCCATTAACCCTCGGGGGGTTCCGATAACCCCTCCAGCACTCCGGTAAAATCCCGATTTCACCCGGAACTCTTCCAATGTCCAAATGTAGGCTTCCAATATATCAATCTTTATGTCTCGACCATTTCGAGACTCCTTGTCATGTCCGTGATCACATCCGGGACTCCGAACTACCTTCGGTACATCAAAACATATAAACTCATAAAACCGATCGTCATAGAACTTTAAGCGTGCGGACCCTACGGGTTCAAGAACTATGTAGACATGACCGAGACACGTCTCCGGTCTATAACCAATAGCGGAACCTGGATGCTCATATTGGTTCCTACATATTCTACAAAGATCTTTATCGGTCAAACCGCACAACACTATATGTTGTTCTCTTTGTCATCAGTATGTTACTTGCCCGAGATTTGATCGTCGGTATCCAATACCTAGTTCAATCTCGTTACTGACAAGTCTCTTTACTCGTTCCTTAATACATCACCCCGTAACTAACTCATTAGTTATCATGCTTGCAAGGCTTATAGTGATGTGTATTACCGAGAGGGCCCAGAGATACCTCTCCGACAATCGGAGTGACAAATCCTAGTATTGATCTATGCCAACTCAACAAGTACCATCGGAGACACCTGTAGAGCACCTTTATAATCACCCAGTTATGTTGTGACGTTTGGTAGCACACAAAGTGTTCCTCCGGTATTCAGGAGTTGCATAATCTCATAGTCATAAGAACATGTATAAGTCAAGAAGAAAGCAATAGCAGTAAACAAACGATCAAGTGCTAAGCTAACGGAATGGGTCAAGTCAATCACATCATTCTCCTAATGATGTGATCCCATTGATCAAATAACAACTTATGTCTATGGTTAGGAAACTTAACCATCTTTGATCAATGATCTAGTCAAGTAGAGGCATACTAGTGACACTATGTTTGTCTATGTATTCACACATGTATTATGTTTCTAGTTAATACAATTATAGCATGAATAATAAACATTTATCATGAAATAAGGAAATAAATAATAACTTTATTATTACCTCTAGGGCATATTTCCTTCAGTCTCCCACTTGCACTAGAGTCAATAATCTAGATTACACAGTAATGATTTTAACACCCATGGAGCCTTGGTGTTGATCATGTTTTGCTCGTGGAAGAGGCTTAGTCAACGGGTCTGCAACATTCAGATCCGTGTGTATCTTGCAAATCTCTATGTCTCCCACTTGGACTGTATCCCGAATGGAGTTGAAGCGTCTCTTGATGTGTTTGGTTCTCTTGTGAAATCTAGATTCCTTTGCCAAAGCAATTGCACCAGTACTGTCACAAAAGATTTTCATTGGACCCGATGCACTAGGTATGACACCTAGATCGGATATGAACTCCTTCATCCAGACTACTTCATTCGCTGCTTCTGAAGCAGCAATGTACTCCGCTTCACATGTAGATCCCGCCACGACGCTCTGTTTAGAACTGCTCCAACTGACAGCTCCACCGTTTAATATAAACACGTATCCGGTTTGTGATTTAGAATCGTCTAGATCAGTGTCAAAGCTTGCATCAATGCAACCATTTACGATGAGCTCTTTGTCACCTCCATAAACGAGAAACATATCCTTGGTCCTTTTCAAGTACTTCAGGATGTTCTTGACCGCTATCCAGTGATCCACTCCTGGATTACTTTGGTACCTCCCTGCTAGGCTAATAGCAAGGCACACATCAGGTCTGGTACACAACATTGCATACATGATAGAGCCTATGGTTGAAGCATAGGGAACACTTTTCATTTTCTCTCTATCTTTTGTAGTGGTCGGGCATTGAGTCTTACTCAACTTCACACCTTGTAACACAGGCAAGAACCCTTTCTTAGCTTGATCCATTTTGAACTTCTTCAAAACTTTATCAAGGTATGTGCTTTGTGAAAGTCCAATTAAGTGTCTTGATCTATCTCTATAGATTTTGATGCCCAATATATAAGCAGCTTCGCCGGGGTCTTTCATTGAATTTTTTTATTCAAGTATCCTTTTATGCTGTCCAGAAATTGTATATCATTTCCAATCAACAATATGTCATCCACATATAATATTAGAAATGTTGTAGAGCTCCCACTCACTTTCTTGTAAATACAGGCTTCTCCAAAAGTCTGTATAAAACCATATGCTTTGATCACACTATCAAAACGTTTATTCCAACTCCGAGATGCTTGCACCAGTCCATAAATGGATCGCTGGAGCTTGCACACTTTGTTAGCTCCCTTTGGATCGATAAAACCTTTAGGTTGCATCATATACAACTCTTCTTTCAGAAATCCATTCAGGAATGCAGTCTTTACATCCAATTGCCAAATTTCATAATCATAAAATGCGGCAATTGCTAACATGATTCGGACGGACTTAAGCATCGCTATGGGTGAGAAGGTCTCATCGTAGTCAACTCCTTGAACTTGTCAAAAACCTTTTGCAACAAGTTGAGCTTTGTAGACAGTAATATTACCGTCAGCGTCTATCTTCTTCTTGAAGATCCATTTGTTCTCGATGGATTGTCGATCATCGGGCAAGTCAACCAAAGTCCACACTTTGTTCTCATACATGGATCCTATCTCAGACTTCATGGCCTCAAGCCATTTTGCAGAATCTGGGCTCATCATCGCTTCTTCATAGTTCGTAGGTTCGTCATGGTCAAGTAACATGACCTCCAGAACTGGATTACCGTACCACTCTGGCGCGGATCTTGCTCTGGTTGACCTACGAGGTTCGGTAGTAACTTGATCTGAAGTTTCATGATCATCATCATTAGCTTCCTCACTAATTGGTGTAGATGTCACAGGAACCGGTTTCTGTGATGAACTGCTTTCCAATAAGGGAGCAGGTACAGTTACCTCATCAAGTTCTACTTTCCTCCCACTCACTTCTTTCGAGAGGAACTCCTTCTCTAGAAAGGATCCATTCTTAGCAACGAATATTTTGCCTTCAGATCTGTGATAGAAGGTGTACCCAAGAGTTTCCTTTGGGTATCCTATGAAGACACATTTCTCCGATCTGGGTTCGAGCTTATCAGGTTGATGCTTTTTCACATAAGCATCGCAGCCCCAAACTTTAAGAAACGACAACTTTGGTTTCTTGCCAAACCATAGTTCATAAGGCGTCGTCTCAACGGATTTTGATGGTGCTCCATTTAATGTGAATGCAGCCGTCTCCAAAGCATAACCCCAAAATGATAGTGGTAAATCAGTAAGAGACATCATAGATCGCACCATATCTAGTAAAATACGATTACGACGTTCGAACACACCATTACGCTGTGGTGTTCCGGGTAGCGTGAGTTGCAAAACTATTCCGCATTGTTTCAAATGTAGGCCAAACTCGTAACTCAAATATTCTCCTCCACGATCAGATCGCAGAAACTTTATTTTCTTGTTACGATGATTTTCCACTTCACTCTGAAATTCTTTGAACTTTTCAAATGTCTCAAACTTATGTTTCATTAAGTAGATATACCCATATCTGCTCAAATCATCTATGAAGGTGAGAAAATAACGATACCCGCCGCGAGCCTCAATATTCATCGGACCACATACATCAGTATGTATGATTTCCAACAAATCTGTTGCTCGCTCCATAGTTCCGAAGAACGGCATTTTAGTCATCTTGCCCATAAGGCATGGTTCACAAGTACCAAGTGATTCCAAAAGTCCATCGGTATGGAGTTTCTTCATGCGCTTTATACCAATATGACCCAAACGTCAGTACCACAAATAAGTTGCACTATCATTATCAACTCTGCATCTTTTGGCTTCAACATTATGAATATGTGTATCACTACTATCGAGATTCAACAAGAATAGACCACTCTTTAAGGGTGCATGACCATAAAATATATTACTCATATAAATAGAACAACCATTATTCTCAAATTTAAATGAATAACCGTCTCGCATCAAACAAGATCCAGATATAATGTTCATGCTTAACACTGGCACCAAATAACAATTATTTAGGTCTAAAACTAATCCCGAAGGTAGATGTAGAGGTAGCGTGCCGACGACGATCACATCGACTTTGGAACCATTTCCCACGCGCATCGTCACCTCGTCCTTAGCCAGTCTTCCCTTAATCCGTAGTCTCTGTTTCGAGTTGCAAATATTAGCAACAGAACCAGTATCAAATACCCAGGTGCAACTGCGAGCTTTGGTAAGGTACACATCAATAACATGTATATCACATATACCTTTGTTCACTTTGCCATCCTTCTTATCTGCCAAATACGTGGGGCAGCTCCGCTTCCAGTGACCAGTCTGTTTGCAGTAGAAGCACTTGGTCTCAGGCTTAGGTCCAGACTTTGGTTTCTTCTCCTGGGCAGCAAAACTTGTTTATACGTCTCCAACGTATCTACTTTTCCAAACACTTTTGCCCTTGTTTTGGACTCTAACTTGCATGATTTGAATGGAACTAACCCGGACTGACGCTATTTTCAGCAGAACTACCATGGTGTTATTTATGTGCAGGATCAAACGTTCTCGGAATGACCTGAAACTTCACGGAGACACTTTTCAGAAAATAAGAAAAATACCTGCCAAAGATGAAGGCCAGGGGGGCCACCGTCTTGCAACGAGGGTGGGGGCGCGCCCCCCTACCTCGTGGGCCCCCTGTTGCATCTCTGACTCCGACTCCACCTCCATATATTGAGTTTCGATGAGGAAAAAATCAGAGAGAAGAAATCATCGCATTTTACGATACGGAGCCGCCGCCAAGCCCTAAAACCTCTCGGGAGGGCTGATCTGGAGTCCGTTCGGGGCTCCTGAGAGGGGAATCCGTCGCCATCATCATCATCAACCATCCTCCATCACCAATTTCATGATGCTCACCGCCGTGCGTGAGTAATTCCATCGTAGGCTTGCTGGACGGTGATGGGTTGGATGGGATCTATCATGTAATCGAGTTAGCTTTGTTAGGGTTTGATCCCTAGTGTCCACTATGTTCTGAGATTGATGTTGCTATGACTTTGCTATGCTTAATGCTTGTCACTAGGGCCTGAGTGCCATGATTTCAGATCTGAACCTATTATGTTTTCATCAATATATGAGTATTGAGGGAGTCCTGGATTAGGGGGTGTCCGGATAGCCACACTATACCTTCGGCCGGACTCCTGGACTATGAAGATACAAGATTGAAGACTTCGTCCCGTGTCCGGAAGGGACTTTCCTTGGGGTGGAAGGCAAGCTTGGCGATACGGATATGTAGATCTCCTACCATTGTAACCAACTGTGTAACCCAAGCCCTCTCCGGTGTCTATATAAACCAGAGGGTTTTAGTCCGTAGGACGAACAACAATCATACCATAGGCTAGCTTCTAGGGTTTAGCCTCCTTGATCTCGTGGTAGATCTACTCTTGTACTACCCATATCATAAATATTAATCAAGCAGGACGTAGGGTTTTACCTCCATCAAGAGGGCCTGAACCTGGGTAAAACATCGTGTCCCCTGCCTCCTGTTACCATCCGCCTAGACGCACAGTTCGGGACCCCCTACCCGAGATCCGCCGGTTTTGACACCGACATTGGTGCTTTCATTGAGAGTTCCTCTATGTCATCACTTTTACGCCCGATGGCTTCTCCGATCATCAACAGTGATGCGATCCAGGGTGAGACTTTTCTTCCCGGACAGATCTTCTATTCGGCGGCTTTGCACTGCGGGCCGATTCACTTGGTCATCTGGAGTAGATCGAAAGCTACGCCCCTAGCCATCAGGTCAGATTTGGAAGTTTGAACTACACGGCCGACATCCGTGGAGACTTGATCTTCGACGGATTCGACCCACAGCCGAGCGCGCCGCACTGTCATGATGGGCATGATCTAGCAATGACGCCGAACAGTGCCCTGGAGGCCGCACTTGTGTCCGCTCCGACCCCTAGCTCGGAGCCGATCACACCAATCGAGGATGAGTGGTTAGACACCACCTCGGGGGCTGCAATCTCTAGGCGATCAAGCCAAACACCAGCCTTGTCCTCTGCGAAGCGTGTGACTCCAAGGTGCCGGACTCCTCTCCGGACTCCGAGCCCTCCGCGCCCCTACCGATCGAATCCGATTGGGCACCGATCATGGAGTTCACCGCCGCAGACATCTTTCAGCACTCGCCCTTCGGCGACATTCTGAATTCACTCAGGTCTCTCTCTTTGGCAGGAGAGTCCTGGCCGGACTATGACCGGCAGGATTGGGATGTGGACGACGAAGAAATCCGATGCCCACCCACCACCCACTTCGTAGCCACTGTCGATAATTTAAACGACGTGCTCGACTTCGACTCCGAAGACATCGACGGTATGGACGACGATGTAGGAGATGAACATGAACCAACGCCTATAAGGCACTGGACAGCCACCTCATCTCATGATGTATACATGGTGGACACACCCAAAGGAAGCGACGACGAGGAACACAGGGATGCCATGAGGGATCGTTCACTCGAAAAGCAATCAAAGCGGCGACGTAAGCGCCGCTCCAAGCCCCGCCTCGACAAAGACAGCAACCATACAGACCCAGCCATAGAGCAGGACGAGCCGGTGGACGACGAACATGCCTTCGAGCAAACGTCCGAACAGGGCAACTTGGATAAACAAACCGAACACCCCGTCCCCGGTGAAAACAATAGTCCGGGCGACCTTACGCCGGATAGGCTCATGGAGCTGAAGAACCTCCACAAAAGGCTCATCGCCACTGCATGTAGCCTGAAAAAGCAGAAGCGGAAGCTCAAAACTGCAGAAGATGCACTCAGAATCAGATGGAGCAAAGTACGCAACACCGCAGACAAATATAGCGGCAGTCGCCACACAAAAAGCCATCCAAAGCGAAAGCTACTGCCTGAATTTGACGAGGAGGCCTTAGAGCCCCCGCAATCAAAAAATAGGAAAGCCACCAGGTCGGATAGACGACCACATGGCTAGCATGGAGCGGCAAGCGGTGCCGCACACAAGCCGGCACTCGATCCACCAAAGGATCCGCATCAAAAAGATGGCCCAGCCAGATCTATCTACGGGCCAAGAAAGCAAGCTCTAGTAAGCAATGCAACACAACAAATATCCGAACATCACGGCACACCCAAATACAGGGGTGCCGCACACCCCCTATGCTTCACTGATGAGGTGCTGGACCATGAATTTCCAGTGGGATTCAAGCCCGTAAACATAGAGGCGTACGACGGAACAACAGACCCTGGGGTCTGGATCGAGGATTATATCCTCCACATACACATGGCCAGAGGAGATGACCTCCACGCCATAAAATACTTACCCCTCAAGCTTAAAGGGCCAGCCCGGCATTGGCTCAAAAGCCTTCCCAAAAACACCATTGGAAGTTGGGAAGAGCTTGACGATGCTTTCCGGGCAAATTTTCAAGGGACCTATGTCCACCCTCCGGATGCAGACGATCTCAGTCACATAACTCAACAACCCGGAGAGTCAGCCCGGAAATTCTGGAACAGATTTCTTACTAAAAAGAATCAGATAGTCAACTGTCCGGACGCCGAAGCCCTAGCAGCTTTTAAGCATAACGTTCGAGACGAATGGCTCGCCAGACACCTCGGCCAAGAAAAGCCAAGAACAATGGCCGCATTAACAAGCCTCATGACCTGCTTTTGCGCAGGAGAGGATAGCTAGTTGGCAAGATGTAGCATCAGCGACCCAAGTACATCCGAAGTTAGGGATGGAAACGGAAAACCCCGACGCAGCAAGGACTAGCGCCGGAATAAGGGAAACAGCCCAAAGAGCACGGCGGTCAACGCCGGATTCAAAAGCTCGCGGCAGAATCAGAGAAAGCCGCCCCTCAAGGATAACAGGGACGAGCTATCCAACTTAAACAAAATCTTGGACAAGATATGTCAAATACACAGTACTCCTGGGAAGCCTGCGAACCATACCCACAGAGATTGTTGGGTTTTCAAGCAATCCGGCAAACTCAACGCCGAACACAAGGGGCTCGACACACCAAGTGAGGACGATGACGAACCCCACAAGCAGAGCACCAGGAAACAAAAGGATTTCCCACAAGAAGTCAAAACAGTAAACTTACTTCACGTGACGAACAGAATGGCGCCAACAGAGATACGCGCCATACGGCCTATCCCAAAGGAGTCTCGCCAATGGTTGTTAAAACCGATCACCTTCGACCATCAGGATTACTCTAGAAGTATCCGGAACGCAGGCTGGACTGCCTTGGTATTAGATCCAATAATCGGCGGACTCCACTCTACAAATGTCCTGATGGACGGTGGTAGTGGTCTAAACCTGTTATACCAGGACACAATCCGCAACATGGGGATAGACCCAACAAAAATTCGCCATAGCAAAACCTCCTTTCAAGGGTACCGCCAGGCGCAGATGCCCATTGCATGGGTTCTCTCCGGCTAGAAGTTATGTTCGGCTCCCCCGATAACTTCCGTCGCGAACAGCTAACTTTCCACATCGCCCCATTCTCAAGTAGCTATCAAACACTGCTGGGACGCGAAGCTTTTGCCCGCTTTAACGCAATACCGCATTATGCATCTCTTACGCTTAAGATGCCCGGTCCACGAGGCATCATCTCATTAAAGGGAAAACATTGAGTGTTCCTCCCGCGCGGAAGACAGTGCGGCTGCCTTGACAGCCCCACAATAAAGCGGCTTCACCAGCCAAAGCACCTAAACAGGTCGTCAAGACCACGGACACGGCTAGACGAGTCCGGCATAAACATACAATTGATAAAGGCTTAATAGCCGTATACCCCTGTACTAGGGGCTCCGCGCATATAAAACAAGAGACAATAAAGCTCAATTTTACCCATTTCGATTTATACTTTGTTTATTTAGTATAACTTATGTTCGGCATGATCTTTCTTCAACTAAGTTCCTCTCTTTTACAGATGAACACCGTGCTACGCCCGTCCAGGATACGGCACAACGGAGACACAGGCGCAGACGTGCAGCAGGGACCCGTTCCAAGGATTCTTTTCAGATTAAGACCCTGCGTAAACCTTTTTTACTGTCTCTTGTTGATACACATCCCCTGGTTTCTTGGTATAACCAAGGAGGAGGCTGGCGTTTTGGCATGTGGCCACGTCAGAGTTTTGCGCGTACCTGGACACTAGGGGCTTATTACTAAGGGCGTTATCCCGCCCGCCCTCATAAAGACCGAATACCTTAGGGAGTGTTCGGCGTCGCGAGTTTGGCCTTATATGCATCAGCTCCGAATCATGTCTTTGGTCAAATGTTGGGTTTGCCCGGCTCCTGTGTTTTGCTGCCTTACGTTCCGCTCTATCGGCTAAGGCGGCACCAGGAGAACTACTGCGATTGTGCCCCGGTTCGGCCAGGCGAGCACCTCAGTAGAGAAAGCCGAAAACTGACTGTCATGATATAGCGTGAGACTGGTCAACCACTCGATGACTTACCGGAATCTTTAGGATTCCTCCGCATTAACGAAGGGCCGTTTCCCGGCCAGGCACATACGCGCCCCGAGTTCGGGCGAGCGCAGGCGCCACCAGGGGCTATATAAGTAGCCTCACTGTCAAACTCCTATGGCTAAGTGAAAGTGATAAAGCATCATAGTCCGATTGCCTAGTTCGCTGCGCTATCACCTCCTTTGTAGGACCAAGACGTTGGATCAAGTGTGAAAATGCGCCTTCTGCGAACACCCCCGCATTATGTGCGTGGGGGCTGAAGCCGACGACTGCCATCTTTCAGATTATATATACATATATGTTAAACGGCCGCACAGGAGGTATTATAATACTTGCAGGCACAAGTATAAAAAGCTTCTACAATTTATCAAAATATTGTTTTACAATAATATATGCTATTCGAATATAGTATCCTTCGAGCACTGCGTCTCTATTAAACGAGCGCCTTGCAGAACTTCCTGAAAATAGTGCTCGGCAGGTACTCGGCTTCCATCCGAGTCTGGGGATGCAACAGCGGTGGCCTCCATTTCCGCCCAGTATGTCTTGACACGGGCAAGAGCCATCCGCGCACCCTCTATGCACGCTGACCTCTTCATCGCATTGATATGCGGCGCCGCACCAAGGAACTGCTGCACCAAGTTGAAATAACTTTTCGGCTCTGGCCTCTCTGGCCACAGATGACTCATGACATACTTCATGGCGAGTCCGGACAACCTATTTAGCTCGGCCCATTCGGCCAAACGATCGGCTAATGACAGTGGACGCTCCGGATTGTGGAACTGCGACCAAAAGAGCTTTTCCACTTCGCGATCTTCTTGATCTCGGAAGTGTTCGGCCGCATCTGCGGCACTCGCTGCCAAATCCAGATAGGTGTCCGCCGTACTCCACATCCGGTCTAACGGAGCATGTTTAGGATCACAGAACTTCCTCCGCAGCATAAAGGGCTTTCCAGCCGCGAT
The DNA here is from genome assembly GCF_018294505.1 of Triticum aestivum. NCBI lineage: Eukaryota > Viridiplantae > Streptophyta > Magnoliopsida > Poales > Poaceae > Triticum > Triticum aestivum. The sequence goes on along the minus strand of NC_057809.1, from coordinate 119,258,588 downwards.
CTCTCCGGCCTGACGCAGCTCCTCCTTCATAGCTCTCATCGCAGAGCGAGCATCCTTGGCATCGGCAACGGCCTTCTCCAGGTCCGTCTGTTCCGCCTGATCTTCTTTTTCAAGAAGCTTGCAACGGTCAGCAGCGCTCTTCAGCTTCACAGCCATCTCGGCCATTTCCTTCTTGCTTCGGCAGTGAGCAGCCTGTTCGGCTTTCAGCTCTTCAATTGCCTTTCCGGCAGCCGCATCACTTTTCCTGGCTTGCTCCTTGGCTCGGGCAAGTTCCGCCCGAAGATTCTCCATGGCAGCAGCACCATCTGCATCAAGCGAACACATTGTAAGATACTGGCATAAAGCTCCTCTTACCAGGTGCCGCCAGAGTAATTACATACCTTGTGCCTCGTCGAGCCGCTTGTTGACAAGCCCGATGTCGGCATCTGCCACGTCAAGTTGCCGCTTTAGCTCGGCAAATTCATCAGTCCGGCTGGCCACCCGACACTTCGCCACCTACGTATGAAGGCGGCATATTAGACCTGGGATTATGATCCTTTGCGCGCCGTCACATTTGACAACGCACAGAGTCTCAGGGGCTACTATCTACACAGGGCGCATCTTATTTATGCGCAACTGTCCAAAAAGGGTACATTATTTCACGTACCTCAAAACCTGTTAGTAAACTCCTGACGGTCTCGTGCAATCCGCTCTCCGCGGATGAAATCCTCTCAATCACCGTACCCATTAATGCACGGTGCTCCATTGAGATAGATGCTCGCCCTAACAAACCCTTCAGCTCCTCCGACCGCGCACCAGACGGTGCCGGACTCGTCCGATGGCCTTTTTCAAAGGCCGTACGCGGAGGGCTTTGGGGGGGGGCATATGACTACCTTCCGGCCCTGCCGGATTCGGAGAAACCCTCCGCGACGATACCTCAGGGTCGCCCGCCTCGCAAGGCGGTACGGCAGGGGGAGGCGTTCCGCTCTCCATCATCTCCCGAAGAAGATCCTCCGAAGACGAGCTCTGCTGAGAAGGGCTAAGGTCTGAGCTATAAGGTAAGTTTTCGATTACTTTTCTCGGATATAAAGCAAGGATTTCTCTCATTTCCTAAAAATAAAACTCCTCTCTACTTACGGCTCGGTGGAGGGCTGATCCCCTTGAGGGCATAATTCGGCCGAAGTATCCCCCAGCACAGGACCCTCCGGCGAAGATTTCTTCCCCCGCTTTGAGGCCATGGTCTTTGGGTCGTCAGAGGCGGTCCTCTTCCTCCCCTGAGGAGAGGAATTTTCGATTCCTCCCTTCCATACAACCTTCTTCGAGGAGGCTGTAGCTTCCTTGTCCCCTCCCTCGCTTTCCTCCGAAGGCACAACCTCCAACATCATGACTAGCACGGGATCCGGCGTGGTCTCGGGAAGGGGGGCTGGACACCTGATTAGCTTTGCTTTCGCTATCCACTCTTGTTTAAAGGACAACTCTTTTAGGGGCAATTTTATGATAAGTATACGGATAGCGAGTCTGGGCACAAGGCTACTTACTTGAGTATCCGGGCGATGGCAGCTCAGGCCTGCGTCCTTGGTCAAGTCTGGACACATTGCTTGTGATCCGAAGAACAATTTGTACATCTCCACGGGCGTTGCGCCCATGAAATGCTGGATAGCTCGTGGTCCCTCCGGATTGAACTCCCACAGGCGAAGGGGGCGACGTTTGCCGGGCAAGGCTCGGCGGATCAACATGACCTGCGTCACCACGACTAGGCTAATGTCTCTTTCTAAGAGATCTCGAATGCGGCCCTGCAACAAGGGCACATGCTTGGATGGCCCCCAGTCCAGTCCTTTATTGACCCATGACACTAGCTGTGGTGGGGGACCCGAGCGAAAGGCAGGTGGCGCCACCCACTTGGTGCTCCTGGGAGCGGTGATATAAAAGCACTCTCGTTGCCATAAGATGGACTCCTCTTGAAAAGAGCCCTCGGGCCATGGAGCACCAACATTCTTGCTTATAAAAGCACCTCCGCACTCCGCGTGCCGTCCCTCGATCATCTTCGGCTCTACTTTGAAGGTCTTGAGCCATAGCCCGAAATGAGGAGTAATACGGAGGAAGGCTTCACACACGACGATGAATGAGGAAATATGGAGGACGGACTCCGGGATTAAGTCGTGAAATTCCAGCCCATAATAAAACATGAGCCCCCTCACGAAGGGATCCGTCGGGAAGCCTAGCCCCCGAAGGAAGTGAGACATGAACACCACACTCTCACCAGGCTTGGGAGTGGGAATGACCTGCCCTTGAGCAGGCAGCCTATGCCAGATTTCGCCGGTCAAGAACCTGGCCTCTCTCAACTTCAGCACGTCCTCCTCCGTGACGGAGGAGGGCATCCATCGGCCTCGAAGGTCGGAACCGGACATTGTCGAAGGTCCGAAGCGCCTGAAATCTGGAGCCTTGGGTGTTGGAACTCGAGGCGAAGGGCGAACTCGTTTGAGATTGAAAGAAAGGAGTAAGGCCTTGGTCTCTTTATAAGAGGTTGAATACCAAGGGCCCTCCCCGTGACCGTTTGGGACTCGCCTTTGATCGAGAAAACATACCAACGGGTACGGTTGGGTTACCCACGCCCGTATTGATGAGAATCCCGGAATAAGGGGACACGATCTCTGCTTTGACAAGACGTGCCAAGGAAACCGCCTCGCTAAACGCGCTGAGGTGGGACAGTAAAACGATTCGAATAAAGACTTGGCCGTGGTGTGATGTCACGCTACGGAATACGTCAGCAGATTAGATTTGTGTAAATATTATTCTCTCTATGGCAATATGTGGAAACTTATTTTGCAGAGCCAGACACTACCTTTGTGTTCAAAATCTTCTATGAAGTACTTGGAGGAGGAACCCGCCTTGCAATGCCGAAGACAATCTGCGCGCCAGACTCGTCGTCATTGAAGCCTGGTTCAGGGGCTACTGAGGGAGTCCTGGATTAGGGGGTGTCCGGATAGCCGGACTATACCTTCGGCCGGACTCCTGGACTTTGAAGATACAAGATTGAAGACTTTGTCCCGTGTCCGGAAGGGACTTTCTTTGGCGTGGAAGGCAAGCTTGGCGATACGGATATGTAGATCTCCTACCATTGTAACCGACTCTATGTAACCCTAGCCCTCTCCAATGTCTATATAAACCGGAGGGTTTTAGTCCGTAGGACGAACAACAATCATACCATAGGCTAGCTTCTAGGGTTTAGCCTCCTTGATCTCGTGGTAGATCTACTCTTGTACTACCCATATCATCAATATTAATCAAGCAGGACGTAGGGTTTTACCTCCATCAAGAGGGCCCGAACCTGGGTAAAACATCGTGTCCCCTGCCTCCTGCTACCATCCGCCTAGACGCACAGTTCGGGACCCCCTACCCGAGATCCGCCGGTTTTGACACCGACAAGTGTTCTTGATCCTATCTTGCAAGTCTATAGTCACCTATTATGTGTTATGATCCGTTAACCCCGAAGTGACAATAATTGGGATACATACCGATGATGACCGTAGTTTGAGGAGTTCATGTATTCACTATGTGTTAATGCTTTGTTCCGGTTCTCTATTAAAAGGAGGCCTTAATATCCCTTAGTTTCCGTAAGGACCCCGCTGCCACGGGAGGGTAGGACAAAAGATGTCATGCAAGTTCTTTTCCATAAGCACGTATTTTTATGTTCAGAATACATGCCTACATTATATCAATGAACTAGAGCTAGTTCTGTGTCACCCTAGGTTATGACTGTTATATGATGAACCGCATCCGGCATAATTCTCCATCACCGATCCATTGCCTATGAGCTTTCCATATATTGTGCTTCGCTTATTTACTTTTCTGTTGCTATTGCTATCATCACTACAAAATACCAAAAACATTGCTTTTACTACCGTTACCTTTTGTTACTGTTATCACCACTATCATATTACTTTGCTACTAAATACTTTGCTGCAGATATTAAGTTTTCAGGTGTGGTTGAATTGACAACTCAGCTGCTAATACTTGAGAATATTCTTTGGCTCCCCTTGTGTCGAATCAATAAATTTGGGTTGAATACTCTACCCTCGAAAACTGTTGTGATCCCCTGTACTTGTGGGTTATCAAGACTATTTTCTGGCGCCGTTGCCGGGGAGCATAGCTCTATTCTTTGAGTCACTTGGGATGTATATCTGCTTATCATTATGAAGAACTTGAGAGATCCAAAAACCAAGATCTATCCCTCAACTACGAGGGGAGGTAAGGAACTGCCATCTAGCTCTGCACTTGATTCACCTTTTGTTATGAGTAAGCTTGCGACACCTACACCTGCTTCTGCTATTCGTTCTAATATGTCGCATGTTATTGATGATGCCACTTCTGTTATGCATGATACTTATGATGAAACTACCTCTATGCCTGATACTACTATGCCACTTACTGACTTTCTTGATGAACAACTTGCTAGGGCTAGAGAAATTGAAAATATTGAATCTGATGAAAGTGATGATGAAGAACCACTTACTATTCCTAAGGGTTATGTATTTGATCAAGATGCTTCTTTAGCCATTTTAGCTTGCAGAAATAGAACTGAACTTAAAAGATTATTAGCTAAATGGAGTAAGCAATCCCTAAATGATAGAATGAAACCTGACCCTGCTTTTGCTACTTCACCTATCTATGTTACTGATAAGGATTATGAATTCTCTGTTGATCCTGATATAATTACTTTGGTTGAATCTGATCCTTTTCATGGTTATGAATCTGAAACCGTTGTGGCACATCTTACTAAACTGGATGATATGTTCACTAAAGATGAGAAAACTCGCTACTTTTACATCCTTAAAATATTTCCGTTCTCATTAAAGGGTGATGCTAAGATATGGTTTAATTCTCTTGATCCTGGTTGTGTGCGTAGTCCCCAGGATATGATTTATTACTTCTCTGCCAAATATTTCCCTGCTCATAAGAAACAAGCTGCTTTAAGGGATATATATAATTTTGTGCAAATTGAAGAAGAGAGTCTCCCACAAGGTTGGGGGAGGCTTCTCCAATTACTTAATGCTTTGCCTGATCATCCTCTTAAGAAAAATGAAATACTTGATATCTTTTATAATGGACTAACCGATGCCACCAGAGATTACCTGGATAGTTGTGCTGGTTCTGTTCTCAGGGAAAGAACACCGAATGAAGCTGAAATTCTATTGAATAATATGTTGACAAATGAAACTAATTCAGGGAAATTACGATACATAGGTATATATGGGTACAAGGGGTATGTCGGTGGACCGAAGGGGGGCCACGAGGCAGGGGGCGCGCCCCCTACCGTCGTGAGCACCTCCTTCATCTTCTGACGTAGGGTCCAAGTCTATCCGGTAGGTTTCCTTCCAAAAATAACTTCTCCAGTTGATTTCATTCCGTTTTGACTCCGTTTGATATTCATTTTCCTCGAAACACTGAAATAGACATAAAACAGCAAATCTGGGCTGGGCCTCCGGTTAATAGGTTAGTCCCAAAAATAATATAAAAGTGGAAAATAAAGCCCAATATTGCCCAAAACAGTAGATAATATAGCGTGGAGCAATCAAAAATTATAGATACGTTGGAGACATATCAAGCATCCCCAAGCTTAATTCCTGCTCGTCCTCGAGTAGGTAAATGATAAAAAGATAATTTTTGATGTGGAATGCTAGCTGGCATAATTTCAATGTAATTCTTCTTACTTGTGATATGAATATTCAGATCCGAAATATTCAAGACAAAAGTTCATATTGACATAAAAATAATAATACTTCAAGCATACTAACAGAGCAATCATGTCTTCTCAAAATAACATAACCAAAGAAAGCTATCCCTACAAAATCATATAGTCTGGCTATGCTCCATCTTCACCACACAAAGTATTTAAATCATGCACAACCCCGATGACAAGCCAAGCAATTGTTTCATACTTTTGATGTTCTCAAACTTTTTCAATCTTCACGCAATACATGAGCGTGAGCCATGGACATAGCACTATAGGCGGAATAGAATGGTGGTTGTGGAGAAGACAAAAAGGGAGAAGATAGTCTCACATCGACTAGGCGTATCAACGGGCTATGGAGATGCCCATCAATAGATATCAATGTGAGTGACTAGGGATTGCCATGCAACGGATGCACTAGAGCTATAAGTATATGAAAGCTCAACAAAAGAAACTAGTGGGTGTGCATCCAACTCGCTTGCTCACGAAGACCTAGGGCATTTTGAGGAAGCCCATCATTGGAATATACAAACCAAGTTCTATAATGAAAGATTCCCACTAGTATATGAAAGTAACAACATAGGAGACTCTCTATCATGAAGATCATGGTGCTACTTTGAAGCACAAGTGTGGTAAAAGGATAGTAGCATTGTCCCTTCTCTCTTTTTCTCTCATTTTTTTTATTTGGGACTTTTCTTTTTTTATGGCCTTTTTTCTTTCTCCTTTTTTTATTTGGGCTTCTTTGGCCTCTTTTATTTATTTTTCGTCTGGACTCTCATCCCGACTTGTGGGGGAATCATAGTCTCCATCATCCTTTCTCACTGGGACAATGCTCTAATAATGATGATCATCACACTTTTATTTACTTACAACTCAAGAATTACAACTCGATACTTAGAACAAGATATGACTCTATATGAATGCCTCCGGCGGTGTACCGGGATGTGCATTGACTCATGAGTGACATGTATGAAAGAATTATCAATGGTGGCTTTGCCACAAATACGATGTCAACTACATGATCATGTGAAGCATTATGACAATGATGAAGGGTGTCATAATAAATGGAACGGTGGAAAGTTGCATGGCAATATATCTCGGAATGGCTATGGAAATGCCATAATAGGTAGGTATGGTGGCTGTTTTGAGGAAGGTATATGGTGGGTTTAAAGTACCGGCGAAAGTTGCGCGGTACTAGAGAGGCTAGAAATGGTGGAAGGGTGAGAGTGCGTATAATCCATGGACTCAACATTAGTCATAAACAACTCATATACTTATTGCAAAAATCTACAAGTTATCAAAGCAAAGTATTATGTGCATGCTCCTAGGGGGATAGATTGGTAGGAAAATACCATCGCTCGTCCCCGACCGCCACTCATAAGGAAGACAATCAATAAATAAATCATGCTCCGACTTCATCACATAACGGTTCACCATATGTGCATGCTACGGGAATCAGAAACTTCAACACAAGTATTTCTCAAATTCACAACTACTCAACTATCATGACTCTAATATCACCATCTCCATATCTCAAAACAATTATCAAGTATCAACCTTCTCATAGTATTCAACACACTCATAAGAGAATTTTATTATTCTTGAATACCTAACACATTAGGATTTTAAGCAAATTACCATGCTATTTAAGACCCTCAAAACAATCTAAGTGAAGCATGAGAGTTCATCATTTCTTCAAAATAAAAGTACCACCATGCTCTAAAAGATATAAGTGAAGCACTAGAGCAAATGACACACTACTCCGAAAGATGTAAGTGAAGATCAATGAGTAGTCGAATAATTATGCAACTATGTGAAGACTCTCTCTCATTTAATAATTTCAGATCTTGATAATTTATTCAAACAGCAAGCAAAGCAAAAGAAAATGACATTCTAAGAATAGCAAACATCATGTGAAGAAGCAAAAACTTAGGACCAACCGATACTAACCGATAGTTGTTGAAGAAGAAAGGTGGGATGCCAACCGGGGCATCCCCAAGCTTAGACACTTGAGACTTCTTGAAATATTATCTTGGGGTGCCTTGGGCATCCCCAAGCTTGAGCTTTTGTGTCTCCTTAATTCCTCTCATATCACGGTCTCCCTAAATCTCAAAAGCTTCATCCACACAAAACTCAACAAGGACTCGTGAGATAAGTTAGTATAAACCATTGCAAAAACCTGATCATACTCTACTGTAGCAAATCACTAAAATTATTATTAAAAATTGCATACTAAATGCCTCTGCATATTTAATAGTCCTATCCTCAAATAGAATCATTAAAGAAGCAAACATATGCAAACAATGCAAACATAACAGCAATCTGCCTAAACAGGATAGTCTGTAAAGAATGCTGCAACATCCATACTTCCCTAGATCCAAAAATTATGAAAGAAAATTCCCACTGTATTAAATTTATCAGATCTTAATATGCAAAAAGTTTCAACATTTTATCGCATTCTGACTTTTCTAGGGAATTATTGCAACAGCGGTAAACTTTCTGTTTTCAAACAGCAACATGTGGACTTCTAAAATAGGCATAGTAAAGGCTATCAATGCCACTTTTATTGAAATAAAAGATGCAAAATATTGTTCTAAATAACAGCAAGCAAATCCTAACAAAATAAATTGACGCTCCAAGCAAAACACATATCATGTGGCGAATAAAAATATAGCTCCGAGTAAAGTTATCGATGAACGAAGACGAAAGAGGGGATGCCTTCCGGGGCATCTGCAAGCTTAGGCTCTTGGTTGTCCTTGAATATTATCTTGGGGTGCCTTGGGCATCCCCAATCTTAGGCTCTTACCACTCCCTGTTCCATAGTCCATCGAATCCTTACCCAAAACTTGAAACCTTCACAACACAAAACTTAAAGTAGAAAACTCGTGAGCTCCGTTAGTATAAGGAAATAAATCACCACTTCAAGTTACTGTAATGAACTCATTCTTTATTTAAATTGGTGTTAAACCTACTGTATTCCAACTTCTCTATGGTTTATAAACTATTTTACTAGCCATAGATTCATCAAAATAAGTAAACAACACACGAAAAACAGAATCTGTCAAAACAGAACAGTCTGTAGTAATCTGGATCAAACGTATACTTCTGGAACTCGTAAAATTCTCAAATAAATTTCTGGAAATGAGTAATTTATCTATTAATAATATGCAAAAGGAATTAACTAAATATCACTCTCCAAATAAAAATTGCAGCAATTCTCGTGAGCGCTAAAGTTTCTGTTTTTTACAGCATGATCAACAAGACTTTCCCCAAGTCTTCCCAAAGGTTCTACTTGGCACAAACACTAATTAAACACATAAAACCACATCTAAGCAGAGGCTAGATGAATTATTTATTACTAAACAGGAGCAAAAAGCAAGAAAAAATAATAATATTGGGTTGCCTCCCAACAAGCGCTATCGTTTAACGCCCCTAGCTAGGCATGATGATTTCAATGATGCTCACGTAAAAGATAAGATTTGTAACATAAAGAGAGCATCATGAAGAATATGACTAGTAAATTTAAGCCTAACCCACTTCCTATGCATAGGGATTTTGTGAGCAAACAACTTATGGGAACAAGAATCAACTTGCATAGGAAGGTAAAACAAGCATAACTTCAAAACTTTAAGCACATAGAGAGGAAACTTGATATTATTGCAATTCCTACAAGCATATATTCCTCCCTCATAATAATTTTCAGTAGCCTCATGAATTAATGCAACAATATAACCAGGACCTAAATCATTCTTTTCATGATCTACAAGCATAGAAATTTTATTACTCTCCACACAAGCAAAATTCTTCTCATTAATAGTAGTGGGAGCAAACTCAACAGAGTAACTATCATGGGATTGAAAATTGAAATCAAGATGACAAGTTTCATTGTTATTATTATTCTTTAAAGCATAAGTGTCATCAAAATAATCATCATAGATAGGAGGCATGCTTTCATCATAATAATTTTGCTCATCAAAACTTGGGGGACAAAAAATATCATCTTTATCAAACATAGCTTCCCCAAGCTTGTGGCTTTGCATATCATTAGCATCATGGATATTCAAGGAATTCATACTAAAAACATTGCAATCATGCTCATCATTCCAATATTTAGTGCCAAACATTTTATAGATTTCTTCTTCTAGCACTTGGGCACAATTATCCTTTCCATCATACTCACGAAAGATATTAAAAAGGTGAAGCGTATGAGACAAACTCAATTCCATTTTTTATAGTTTTCTTTTATAAACTAAACTAGTGATAAAACAAGAAACTAAAAGACTCGATTGCGAGATCTAAAGATATACCTTCAAGCGCTAACCTCTCCGGCAACGGCGCCAGAAAAGAGCTTGATGTCTACTACACAACCTTCTTCTTGTAGACGTTGTTGGGCCTCCAAGTGCAGAGGTTTGTAGGATAGTAGCAAATTCCCCTCAAGTGGATGACCTAAGGTTTATCAATCCGTAGGAGGCGTAGGATGAAGATGGTCTCTCTCAAGCAACCCTGCAACCAAATAACAAAGAGTCTCTTGTGTCCCCAACACACCCAATACAATGGTAAATTGTATAGGTGCACTAGTTCGGCGAACAGATGGTGATACAAGTGGTATATGGATAGTAGATAAAGGTATTTGTAATCTGAAATTATAAAAACAGCAAGGTAACTAATGGTAAAAGTGAGCGTAAACGGTATTGCAATGCATTGAAACAAGGCCTAGGGTTCATACTTTCGCTAGTGCAAGTCCTCTCAACAATAATAACATAATTGGATCACATAACTATCCCTCAACATGCAACAAAGAGTCACTCCAAAGTCACTAATAGCGGAGAACGAACGAAGAGATTATGGTAGGGTACGAAACCACCTCAAAGTTATTCTTTCCAATCAATCCGTTGGGCTATTCCTATAAGTGTCACAAACAGCCCTAGAGTTCGTACTAGAATAACACCTTAAGACACAAATCAATCAAAACCCTAATGTCACCTAGATACTCCAATGTCACCTCAAGTATCCGTGGGTATGATTATATGATATGCGTCACACAATCTCAGATTCATCTATTCAACCAACACAAAGGACCTGAAAGAGTGCCCCAAAGTTTCTACCGGAGAATCACGATGAAAACGTGTGCCAACCCCTTTGCATAGGTTCATGGGCGGAACCCGCAAGTTGATCACCAAAACATACATCAAGTGTATCACGTGATATACCATTGTCACCACAGATATCCACGGCAAGACATACATCAAGTGTTCTCAAATCTTTAAAGACTCAATCCGATAAGATAACTTCAAAGGGGAAACTCAATTCATTACAAGAGAGTAGAGGGGGGAGAAACATCATAGGATCCAAATATAATAGCAAAGCTCGCGATACATCAAGATCGTATCATCTCAAGAACACGAGAGAGAGAGAGAGAGAGAGAGAGAGAGAGAGAGAGATCAAACACATAGCTACTGGTACATACCCTCAGCCCCGAGGGAGAACTACTCCCTCCTCGTCATGGAGAGCGTCAGGATGATGAAGATGGCCACCGAAGAAGGATTGCCCCCTCCGGCAGGGTGCCGGAACGGGTCTAGATTGGCTTTCGGTGGCTACGAAGGCTTCTGGCGGCGGAACTCCCGATCTATTCTCTGTTCTGGAAGTTTTACGATACGTAGGTATATATGGGTACAAGGGGTACGTCGGTGGACCGAAGGGGGGCCACGAGGCAGGGAGCATGCCCCAGGGGGGTGAGCGCGCCCCCTACCCTTGTGAGCACCTCCTTCATCTTCTAACGTAGGGTCCAAGTCTATCCGGTAGGTTTCCTTCCAAAAATAACTTCTCCAGTTGATTTCATTCCGTTTTGACTCCATTTTATATTCCTTTTCCTCGAAACACTGAAATAGGCATAAAACAGCAAATCTGGGCTGGGCCTCCGGTTAATAGGTTAGTCCCAAAAATAATATAAAAGTGGAAAATAAAGCCCAATATTGCCCAAAACAGTAGATAATATAGCATGGAGCAATAAAAAATTATAGATACGTTGGAGACGTATCATCGTCTGCTACCTCTTGAGCACTGCGTTGGTTTTCCCTTGAAGAGGAAACGGTGATGCAACAAAGTAGCGTAAGTATTTCCCTCAGTTTTTGAGAACCAAGGTATCAATCCAATAGGAGATCACGCTCGAGTCCCACGCACCTACACAAACAAATAAGAACCTCACAACCAACGCGATAAAGGGGTTGCCAATCCCTTCACGGTCACATATGAGAGTGAGATCTGATAGATATGATAAGCTAATAATTTTGGTATTTTTATGATAAAGAGAAATAAAGATGAAAAGTAAAATAAAGGGCAAAGGAAATAACTAAGTGTTGGAAGATTAATATGATGGAAGATAGACCCGGGGGCCATAGGTTTCACTAGCGGCTTCTCTCAAGAGCATAAGTATTACGGTGGGTAAACAAATTACTGTCGAGCAATTGATAGAATTGAGCATAGTTATGAGAATACCTGGGTATGATCATGTATATAGGCATCACGTCCGAGACAAGTAGACCGAAATGATTCTGCATCTACTACTATTACTCCACACAACGACCGCTATCCAGCATGCATCTAGACTATTAAGTTCATAAGAACAGAGTAATGCTTTAAGGAAGATGACATGATGTAGATGGATAAACTCATGCAATATGATATAAACCCCATCATTTTATCCTCGACGGCAACAATACAATACGTGTCGGTTCCCTTTCTGTCATTGGGATCGAGCACCGCAAGATTGAACCCAAAGCTAAGCACTTCTCCCATTGCAAGAAAGATCAATCTAGTAGGCCAAACCAAACTGATAATTCGAAGAGACTTGCAAAGATAAACCAATCATACATAAAAGAATTCAGAGGAGATTCAAATATTATTCAAAGATAAACTTGATCATAAACCCACAATTCATCGGATCTCGACAAACACACCGCAAAAGAAGATTACATCGAATAGATCTCCAAGAAGATCGAGGAGAACTTTGTATTGAGATCCGAAGAGAGAGAAGAAGCCATCTAGCTAATAACTATGGACCCGTAGTGTAACGCCCGGATAATTAGGCTACAGTAAAACTCTCTTAATGATGCCATGTCATCTTTGATTACTGTTGCTAAACTTTCGTTAGTTCAAAACGATTCAAAAATCAATTCAAAAAAATGGCAAACAATAAAAGTTTTCAAAAGTTAAATCAAAAATGTTCGGGCAGTGCCATAAATTGCGTATTCAATTATGGTGTAATAAACACATTTTTATAAAGTGCCTAAGAATTTTAAAATGGATTGAAACAGAAAAGAGAAATAAATAAAAGGAAAAGGAAAACACAAAAACAAAAAAACTAACAAAAAAAGGGGAAACACCCCCCAATGGGCTCCGGCCCAGCAGGCCATTGGGCCACCCACTTCCCTTATCCACTTCCCTTATCCACTCACCCGGTGGAACCCTAACCCCCACCGACGCCCCACTCGCTTCCCCACTCCCCCACGATCCCCTTCTCCTT